>NC_084820.1:48528345-48774510 GCF_958449725.1 Rosa rugosa | reverse complement strand
CCAACGAAAAACAGTCCTTTGGAGGCCAAAAAGCAACAAACCAGAAACCAAAGCAAAAAATGGAAATTGGAAATTTAGAGAAAGTATTATGTTTTTCTCCAAATTTTATAGTTTCTATCGAATTTTTATCGATATCTATACTTTCTCGAAATTTCCAATTTCCATTTTTTGGATGGTCGATATTTCCTCGATCTTCGATATTTTGGTCATTGGTTTGTGGAGCTACTTTGCTGCGGGTGGTGTACCTTATCTTGACTTATTCCGCTATTATTGCCTTCTTCATATGAGCTGGTCAATGGGGTCTATGGCTACTGTTTGTTCGGCTATTTAATTATGTATCATCAGTGCCTTGACTTGGTGGGACATGGTGTTGATAAAGCAACTTGGCTTGCTATGCACTTCAGTAATTGAAGTCACCTTTGTAGAAGCACTGGATTCTGTCATTGGTTTCTGGTTTGTTGCTAGTCTATTTGATCAATTATCTACTCTATTTTAAAAAACTATATATTAAACATTATTACATAATAAATTAGTATAATTTAAAGTGAATTAGTATATAACTATACATTGAGCAGACATTAATCTTGATACTTTACTAATTCTCATACATAAAATTAGTAGTTTATTCATATACAAAGTATTTAAAATAATAAATCTGATTAATTACAATAAAATAAACTACCCAATAAACTATTGAAAAAGAGAACCACAAAAAAAGAAGAGATTTATGAAGAAACAATATATATAAAAAGATATAACATAATAACAAGATCCTTACCCAGCAGGAATGGTTGCCTTGTTTGAATGTACAAGGGTCAACCGAGGTTCGAACAGGTGGGTTGGGCCAGGGGATCTAGGGTTAGGGTTAGGGTTGGGGTTGGGTTGAAGAAGAAGGGTCTGGAAGGAGAGGATGGCGTCGGAAATGGAGTGGGAGAGAGAGATGGGGAGGTCGGAGGAGGGTTTGATTTTGTGGATTAGGGTTTTGAGAGAGGGCTTTGAGGATTTGAGGCTGAGTTTGGTGGCGGAGGTCAGAAACTCTTCGGCGGAGGATTGGAGAGAGGAGCGGAGCCGCTTCTCCATGACGACGACGGTAAGTGTCTGTTTTCAAAATATGAAACCGTTGCCTTTGGGTTTGGGATATGCAGATGCAAAGAGAGAGAGGAACAACCGTCTGTGAGGGACGTCTGTAAATCAAGATAGTGAGTAATTATGAGCAAGGCCAGTGATTTGTCTGTTATGTATGTAGAATAAGTTCAGGTTTTTAATTTCAAATTGTTTTTGGCGCTCTGTCATTTAACCATTAATTGCTTCGTTTTTTACCTAATTGGTCAAAGGAAACCTTTAGTTTAGTTTTCCCACGGGAGTAACCCTTTGGTATCATAGTTTAATCCAATATTATTTAAGACCGTAAAATTAGAACTGTAAATAGACCGGATTTAAGCGGATCGATCTAAATCCAAAGTCATTTAGCAACAACAAATTTCAACTCAACTCGATCCGATAACTCGATGGATTGTTGATAGTTCAATCCAAATTCGTATCCGGTGGAATAACGGATACCTAACCTGATCCTTTTTTTTATAATGAATGTTCTTGTTGTAAATATTATTATCTATGTGGATGTCCATGTAAATACTCATTAGTTATGTACTTTGATGTAAACTCTACCTCTATATAAAGGAGGCTAATGAGACTGAATGAGATATACTTCTACTTCCTCCCAACTATTCTATCTTCATCTTCTTCCTACTTTATAACACGTTATCAGCACGCTTCGCTCTGCTTTATTTTCTTATAGGGATAATGACCATTTACACAATTTTAGGATAAAAATTGCTCACTTACCCCAAAACTCTAAGAAATTGCTCATTTACCCAAACACTCTAAGAGATCATTTCCCTAATACCCAATTAATTATTTTTTACTCATTTTTATTTATTTTTGGGACATTTTTGCCCTCTCCTTCTTTGTCACTTAGAGAGAGAAGTCATCGGAGACCTTGCCGGACTCCGGTGACCAGTGGCCGGCAACGAACTCAGGCGACCGGTCACGGGAATCCGGATACCAGTCTGGTGACCGGATTCCAGCGTCTGAATTTATTGCCCCCTAATACCCAGTAATCATATTATTGCCCTCCAATAAAAAGTTTATTAGGGATCAATAATTAGTGAAAAATGAAGATGTTTTTAATTTTGAAAGTTTTAGTAGGTTTATCCAAATAAATAATCTTATTATTGCCCCTCAATAATCTTACTATTGCCCCGTAATAATCTTATTATTGCCCAATAAATATTTTACTACCCCGCAATAATCTTTTTACTGCCCCCCAATAATCTCATTATTATCTTCCAATAATCGTTTTTTCGTCCCCCAATAATCTTATTATTGCCCAACCAAATCATAATAAACAAAACAATCACTACTAGCAACATCCCATATTGAAATCGGCCAATTTTTTGGAGAAACAAACCACCGCAACAACATGGACGACGTTGGAGTATAATTTGATGATATAAGCACCCAAAAAAAAAAACAATAACGAAAAAAAAAAGCCAGAATGAAAAAAAAAAAAAAAACCAAAACAACGGGAAAATCATGTTTCGAGAACAGACGCCGTCGTTGACATTACCGGAGAGACTGGCGTCACTCAGCCTCGCCGTGTCTTTCACAAAAGAGGCTACCGAGTTCGGCGTTGTTGGCGTCACTCAGCCTCACCATGTGGCTGCCGTCTCCGTCGCCATCAAGATCCGAACCTGCGCAGGCAAAATCGATCCAGAACAGAGCGTCCCCTACCCCGGCGACTTAGCGCCGACGACCACCGTTCAGCGTTCTGCGTTCCTTGCGCCGGCAGCCCAGACCGAAACCTCAACCTAAAGCCGACGACATTGACCACCATCGCTCTTCGACCTAAAATTTCTAATCCTATCGGTCGTCGGTGACCAGAATGGTGAGTGTGAGTTGCTCGATGGGGATGTTCCTCGCCGGGAAGAGATGAGAGAGAGAGAGACGAGCGGAGGGGAGAGGGAGGGAGGGAGAGAGAGAGAGAGAGAGGGAGAGAGAGGGATCGGTCTGCATAGTGAGATAGAGGAGAGAGAGTGAAGCTGTAATTTTTTAATTAATTGAAGGTTAAAATTGTCACTTAACACTGAATTGGGTAAATAGGGTTAAAAAACTCTGAGTGGAGTAAGTAGGCAATTTTGAAGCTGAAATTGGGTAAGTGGTCACGGCCCCTTTCTTATACTCTATGATGATCCACGAGTCATATGGGGTGACATGCATTGTTGCTTGGCCATAACTCTCGATCTATGAGTTTCGATAATCTCTAATAATCTTTTGGTCGATGTTATCTGTAAATCTTATATTGATCGATTAGTATGGTTAGAAGACCCATGTTAATTGTGCTACTTCAGTTTGTTAATGTTTGGTGGTGATCTTGGTTTCTGTTACGGAATGGGTGTTTTCGATTTGCTAAATTGCTTTGAATTGTTTGTTGGTTCTTATTTTATATATGCGTGGATAAATATTTGGTAGTTATCTGCTTCAAGAAAACGTGTTCGACCCTTATCCATGTTTTTCATTGGATTGTGCCTCTCTGCTCTTAGTTTTGTTTCTTCTAAACCAAAACCAACATCTCTGTTTCATGTTTGGTTTCGTCTTTAGCATATAGAAACATGCATCAATTAATTAATATTGTATTAGTTTTTCGTTAGAATGTTCTGCACTCTTGTATATAGTAACAACATCAGAGCAAAGGATTCCATTCCATTTAACATGGGTAGCATACTTGGTCAATTATGTTTTATCAATATCATACGACATATACGAGTTAGCAGATTCCATAAGTATTATTTCCATCGCTATCTAAAGTTCTCATCAACGGCTTTTCACTTATATATTGGTAAGCATATAACCTATATGTTTTCTGTCTATTTGACCATTTGGATTCAATTTATTAATTTCATGATATATTTCAATTTTATGAATTGAGATTAAACACACGTTTACATCCAGTTGTAAATTTTATAACCATGGATCGAGACATGAAGTCTCTTGATTGAATTGTAGAGGACCTGAAGCTCCTCGAGAGTTATATACTCAAAATTGCGACATGAATTTTCTTAGAGCCGATACAATTAACGAGGGCCAGAAGTTCCTTAGAGTTAAACAATGATCGAACCCATGTGTAGTGATTCCTAGTCATATGGGGGCCTGAAGTTCCTCAAGGGTCATGAAATGTAAATTGGAAAATTGTGACATGAAGCTCTTCAGAACTTATGCAATTACGAGGGCCAGAAGATCCTCAGAGTTATATAATCGAGTACATGAACTCACATATTTTTGATCCCCAATAATTATAAGAGGGCCGGAAGTTCCTCAAAATGTTTGGGTATTGGGGTTCCCTCCTCCGCACGACAATGTGAATTTGAAGTTCCTTACCTTATTTTGAGATTATGTTCTCTTGCAATTAGAGGAGAGAAACAAGATTATCATATTTGTGAAGTTAACCAGACCAGAAGTTCTGTGTATTTTCTTCATTCAAGGAACCAGAAGTTTCCACTGTAAAATATATTCCATTATTTATTTATTTTCTTCCCTGCAATTCCTATTTTGTTATGTACTTTCATTACAGTACTCATCTTTTAAATTTTTTTTGTTATTCACATGGGCCAGCAGCCTTATATCTCAAACATATGAATTTTGAATGTAATATTTTTGAACCAGAAGTTCAAAATTTCACAGTAGAACCTGAAGTTCTAACAGTAAAACTCAAACCCGAAGCTTTGAGTATAAAATATAAAGGATTAAATTATGTTTAGTCCATGTACTATGACCTTTTTTTCGTTTCAGTCCCTGACATTCTCAATTAATTTGAAAAGTCCCTAACGTTACAATTTTAGTCTGATCGGTACACTCCGTCAATTCGGGCCGTTAACTTGCTGATGTGGCACTCCAAGCCACACCACCTCAGCAGTTTGCATGCCACTTGACCTGTAAATTGTCCAATATATCCCCCATGCATTTTTCCCCATTCTTCACCAAAAAATAACTCCAAAGTGATTCAATTTTTCACTCCAAACCCCCAACTGCAGTCTAGCATACCAAAACAAATGCTTGAATGCAACTATGATTTCATCATTTCAAAGCAATTACTGAAGCCAACTGATACAAACACACATATAGTAATAACAAGACAAGACTGAACAAATTAACACACTCTGCAAAACATATGCAAATTAACACACTCTGCAAAATAGATGCAAATTAACACACTTTGCAGAAAAGATATAAGACAAAGGCAAAACAAATTTCATATACAATTTTCATCTCATATACAAGGCAAAACAGATGCAATTCGAACCAAGCTTAAAGAAAGTTGAACCTAGAAATCGAACCAAGGGCGCAAGGCAGCAACTGACTAAGCTTGAAGAATCCGAAATCGAAAAGTCGAAAGCCGAAATCGAACCTAGAAATCTTCATAAGCCTTGAGGACGTCTATGCTTTGCTGCTTCACCTGCTTGAGTTCGAGGCGATTGAAGACTGAAAATTGAATACCCAGAAGCGAATGTTCTTGAATTATGATCACATGAATCATCCATCACTCTTTACAATACTTTCATCATCTTCATAAAACAAACAAACAAAACCAAACTACACTAACAATCACAGAAACTGACCCAAAATCACACCACAACAACAAATTGAATGCTTATTTCACTCACAGAAATATGAAAAACAACTAAAAGGTTCGAAATTTATCGGGAATTTTACTTACAGAAGCTGAATTGTAGCTGAAAAACCCAAGCTTTATGAAGATTTGGAGCAGAATCGAACGAATTAGAGCAATGAAACGCCCCTATTTTCGAGAAATCGAAGAAATTGGGAACCAAAGCCGAACCAAATGTAAAATTGATGGAGAAATTGACCTCCGAATGTAAAATTGATTCGAAAACTGAAATCTTCGATGGCCACGAGGACCCCAACCAAAACACCGGAATCTCTATCCTCAACTGCAAGGTCACCTTAGACCTCCTTCCGGTCAAATCCATATTCAGACCACTGTTCTTTCCGATCTTGAACCTCTCCTCAAACCTCTTCTTGGTCTCCTTCAAGGCGGTGACTTTCCTTTCCTTGCTGGTGAGCACGTCCGGGTGACGACCTCGAGATCGATGTCGAGAGTGTAGAGCGTGGCAGAGGATCCTAAAGGAGGAACACGACCTTTGCGACCTCCGTAGGGACCCTGAAGGAGGATCACGACCTTGTTTGGCTTCAAAAATTTGACCATGGCGACAACGCTCCTCCCTCTCTCTAACTTCAGAAAGCTCCCTTGGATTCGGTGTGAGGAAGTTGGATTCGGTGTGAGGAAGAACATGTTGCAGCTAGAAGAAAAATAGAGTAGAATAAAAAAAAATTAAAAAGTTAAAAGGGGAGGGCTATTCTTGACATTTTACCATCCACTGTGCTTACGTGGCTCTGAGTTGGCATTTAAATTTATGCCACGTCAGCCAATTAATTGAGCAATTGGACGGAGTGTACCAATCAGACGGAAATTGTGACCTCAGGGACTTTTTGGATGAAATTAAAATGTCAGGGACTGAAACGATGTTGGAGGCAGAGTACAGGGACTAAACAAAATTTAATCCAAATATAAATTAGTTAGAAGTGAACTTGAAGCTTCACTTTAATCACCTCGAGCCTGAAGTTTCGAGCACCAAATTTATTTGAACCCGAAGTTCAAATTACGAAATCTTAGAACTTGCAGTTCATAAAACAGATATTCGAACCTGAAGGTTCGATTACACATATAATTCATTCATAGTTTATTTGACTTTCTATCAACTCGAACTAGAAGTTTCGAGTAAATTTTCATATGTCGATTGATACATTCTTCTTTATGCCTGCTTAAAGCATTCCACCTTAGAACCTGAAGTTCTAATTGTGCAGACTCGAGCCTTAAGTTTCGAGTGGATATATGCACAATTTATCGAAGAGTTTTAATCTCGGTCAACCTCAAACCTGAAGTTTTGAGGGAATTATATTGACACCAATTTAAAAGTAAGCAGATATTTAACCGTTGGTTTATGACGGATGCGTATGAGTATACCCCAAAATTTGTGATCGTGACTTTTGTAATTAAAAGAGATCAGAACTTGTAGTTCCTTGATCCTTAATTACATGAGGACCTGAAGCTCCTCAATGATCAAACTAACTAGATGACCATCTAAAGTCCTTCACTCATAAGCTATGGTCATGAAGTTTAAACTCGACATTTCGAGTATACTATTTTGGCCAGAAGTTCAAAATGCATTTGTTGTTAATCTACATCAAACAACGATACAATAATTGAACCTCATGTTTTACCTGTATAACACGGACCAGAAGCTTCGTGTATATCCTATGAGATCCACTATTCAATTCTTACAAATTTGATTTGTGTCACCTTCAAACTTATGTTTTGAGTGGCTTTCAGACAATGCAATTTTATCCATGATCTCTATAGGTCCAGAAAACATTACTAAGGCCTATGCTTGTGAGGCTAATATAACAATCATTTCAGATCTTACATATCTGATTGATGGCTCCAGAAGAGCACACATTATTGTCTCCTTGCATTCTGTGCCTCCAATATTACCAGAGATGTATAATCTCCCAGTCTCATGGATCTCATTGATAAGAAAGCCGATTGACATAGCTATACCATGAAATGCCATCAGAAGTGGATCATGGCAAGAGAAAAATCAGGAGTCAATGTAAATATTGTCCTACCATCCACATATGTGAGGAAATTAAAAATTGGGCGTGTGTGACCTATATATGGTACGATGTTTATCAAGCCATTTTCAAAATGACACTAGTCAAATTAAATTGCATTGACTAATAAGAACATTGAGATTCATCTCACATGCCTGACGTCTTTTGCTTACAATAAGAAACTTGAAAGCACTATTGTGTTATTCCACAGATTTATTGTAACCTCTTGAGTTCCCATTGAAACTA
This sequence comes from Rosa rugosa, assembly GCF_958449725.1. Taxonomy (NCBI): domain Eukaryota; kingdom Viridiplantae; phylum Streptophyta; class Magnoliopsida; order Rosales; family Rosaceae; genus Rosa; species Rosa rugosa. The sequence continues at coordinate 48,766,515 of NC_084820.1, read as the reverse complement.
AATGTTTCTTAATCCAATTATCTAGCTAGGAACCTGATGCTCCTTAAGAGGTTGTTATAAATTAAAGAAAAAATTGAAACCTCAAGTTTCTTGGATCTCCAATGATATGAGGGCCTGAAGTCCCTCCTCTTTATGACTACACATTTATAAGTGACACAGAACTTGAGGTTCTCCACATGATAAAGTTACTTGTTCTTATGGATTGTAGTCTTTAACTCGAAATTTTGAGCATATCATTCTGGCCAGCAGTTCAAAATGAATTTGGTCCATTCCAATTGTCAATATTTCACAATTGATGTTTACTCAAGCTAAGGTAACACTCATATCATGAGTTGTAGATCTTGATTTATGGCTCCAAATGAGCTACTATCATGTTACCGAATTTGAAATATTGTTGCATTAATTGCTTCCTATATGGTTGGAGAAGACTTTATGCCATCGGATATATACTGTATCGAATTTTCACAGTAAATTGAGGCATATATGTAATGTCATGAACCAGAAGTTCATTGAACCAAATACACTATTTGGCATGATCGATTACGTCATCTTTTGTCTACCATGTTGCGTGGAATGATGGATTATCAGATCAATGTGTGGTAATATAGTAAGTACTACTTGTTGGAAAATTAAACACCCGCCACACAAGTACTAGTACTAGAGATGAAAGAAGAAATAACCAGACCAAGAGGAAAACAAGATTTAACGAGGTTGAAAGAAAGAGCATCCATCCCCAATGGCTAATTTATAGCCAGCAAGTCTCAGAGAAAATGTAATCCCACACCACATGTGATTTGAAGTTTTCTTTGGTCAAAAAGTGATTTGAAGAGATTTATAGATTTAATACTACCCAATCAGGGGCGGAAGGAAGTAGAAGGCTGTATGGGCTCAAGCCTAGACAAAATTTTAGGCCAAAAACCCTTAAGTATATATATCTATCTTTAGCCCATACCAGCCCAAAGAAAAGAAAAAAATTATCTGTAAAAGTTGCGTGTATTCCCAATCTCTCACAACCGCACACTACTCAGTAGGTCAGATTTGTGCGTTTCGATGGAGCCTCACACTACTTATCTTCGAAAGCGAAATGTCTCAAGCAATCCACACCCAAATTCCCTTCTTGTGGAAAATCTCACCCTTTGTTGTCCAGTGGCCTTAGTCTGCGACGCAGACCAAGGAATCTCCAAAGCAACAATCTTTCTTTCGATGGAGCCACACACTACTTATCTTCGAAAGCGAAATGCCTCAAGCAATCCACACCCAAATTCCCTTCTTGTGGAAAATCTCACCCCTTGTTGTCCAGTAGCCTCAGTCTGCGACGCAGACCAAGGAATCTCCAAAGCAACAATCTTTCTTTCGCTTTCTCGTAAACAAGGTTTGAAACTCTATCGATCTCTCCTGTTTTGAATTTTTGATACATCTTTGTTCTTCTTCCTGCTCTATTTTTCCCAATGGGATTTTCTTAAAGAAATTGCAAAAGGAGAAGCTCGCCGATTCTGTTTGCTACCAATGGCGGATGTAATTGTGAGTTGGCCTTTTGTGTATAAGTTGAGGATTGGGATTGTTGGGACTGCTCTTACTATTGGTTTTGCTTGGTGAGTTGGGGGCTATCGGTTTTGGGTTTGTTTGTGTACACTATTTCTGGTGGGTGTTCGGAAACATCAAACAGGGACTGGTTTTTCAGCTCAAGCAGTCAAGCTTTTGTTGGGCTTTGGAATTTCTTGATGCTTTCTTTGGCTTCTGATTATGTTGTGATTATTTTTTATTTAAAGATGTGCATTTTGTGTTGTAGATTGGAGAATTTTTTTAGAGTTTTGGTGATAGTGTCTGGATTTATGCCCCAAAAAAAAAATAGTGGTTGTTCTAATTAGCCTAGACAAGTCTCAGATCCTGGATCCGCCACTGTACCCAATGATGAGAAAAAAATAGACGGGCGATCAAAATCTGATGTTATGTAGACGTGTCTGCAACTTCTACTTGTGGAATGTCCGGCCAACTTTATGCCTATATCTTCGGAGAGTTTTCTTCACTAATGAGAAAATTACATAAGCACATTATTACACAGCTCAAGTTTATGCGCAACCAGAGCCATTTGTATCCAAACGGATACCACTTGTACAACTTATCTCAACCTAGAAGAGATCACTCTAACCCATTAGCTATTCTCACTCTTGAACACAACTCACCCTACTCCTATACACGAAGACCCACTCTTGCTCTTGGCTTTCTAGTGCTAGTTTCTGGAACTTCTTCATGTTGTCCTTGTATTCATGAGTGTTGTACGTATTCCTTGCTTCCATAGGAGCTGTTGACCATACTTCGACCTGGTATGAACCCTTCATTTAATTCCTCTAGAGAAAGAGTGGAAATGAAATCATGAGATTGGAAATGATTTCCTTCCAAAGCTTGAACTACCTGCTTTTAATCGGTTTGAAAATGAAATCAGCATGTTTACAGTCAGATTGGAAATGATTAAACATCTTAGGAATGTCGACAGTTCTACCAAACAGAATCTACATGCATCTGTCCCGAAGCAATGATCTTCTCTTCCACCCTTGTTTATAAAATACCTCATGAATACAGTAACAACACATCTTGACTACCATTTGCACGTTCTTCGAAAGGAAGCTCTCATTTCATGGCTATGCCTGAGTTCTAATATATATATATTCAAGTGAAAAACCATAAGAAAAACCAAAAAAACCTGCCCTTACACCAGATTGGATGATACTATATATGTAAAATGCAAGCTAATCAGGTAGAATGAGGAGACATCCAAAGCCGATACGGCCGATACACCCCAACTCCTGAACAACCTTACAAAGTTAAAGCCAGGAACACTTCGCAATATACAGTAAAGAAAGTTGGAATCTCAATGAGCAGAAACATAAATATCCACTTTTGAGGCTAGCGAAGTATTCCAGACTCACATTAGGACAATTGAATATTTTGAATGTAAGGAGGATGTTACCAATATTCTTTTTAAAATGTATTATTAAACTGCCATAACTCAAACTGCTCTATTACCACGAAGTAATAAACTGCACAGTTAGTTTTGATTATATGGTATACTAACTGGTACCGGCAATAATTTATCTACAGTAGTAGCAGCAAAATCCCAACAACTCCATTCATCAAATGAACTTAAATGATTGATTAGAAATAGCGACTGCACCCCAAGCTTATGAAGATTTCAATAGCAGATAAGGTCTTTGGCCAAGTGGTTTTTGAGTATCTACGAAGGAAGGAGAATGAACAGTGAAACTTGGAGAAAGTTGAGAAAAGAGAAAGCTTATGGAACTGAACTTCACATCATAAACTGCTTTTCCTCAGAAGGAAGTAACATGGGAGCCAAATATTCTTCAAAATCTAGGGATGTCTAGGTTTCAAAGGACCTTGCAGTTTGTAAAAATCTTTCCAAGTGAGTGAGATATGTTGATTGGACTGGAGGAAGGTCAAATTAGACAGAAAACTGGGGAAGTGCTCTGTTTCTTTTGGAGCAGCAAAGTTTAGGAATCCAATTGAATGATCAGTAGAGCAATTGCATCAAAGAGGCTTTCCTGGCCCTTTAATGAAAATTCTTTGTTTCCAGAAAAAAAAAAAAGTGCATCAAAGAGGCTTTAATTTGAGAATTTATATCTCAATCGTTAATCATGCAGAGACAGTTGTAATACAAGATAGATCAAGGTTTCAAGAACTATATTGAATACAATTTAAATTCCAATAAAAGACATGACAAACCAACTTTTCAGTTTATTGATATACAGAGTACAAAATACATGTATTTGGTCAACAAAAAAAAAAATACAACATGTACACAAGATTTCACTAAACTACATTAAAAATTATTCCTTCTCCAAATTGTGCCTACAATAAATGATGTCAATTTTGTTCCCTCTGCCAACTCCATCTAGGAGCTAATTGGGGACTAATGGGAATGATAGATTTTGATATGAACATACTAGCCACCAGATCCAATCAAACTTTAGTATGGGAAAGAAACACTTAAATGGTTCAAACAACCGAGTATGCAACTCAGGAAAGCTCACTTACCTACCTGAACAATAGATACATTCAATCTACCAAATGTGCGGTTTGAAGTGGTGTTTCCAAGTAAGCATGCCAATAGCGTCTGGGGTTCAGCAAATTAGGGAGCTGTAAGGGTGGAGAGTGGGAGAAATTAGCATTGTTCAAGAATCTGGGAATCGGTTGTCAAGAGCTTTTACCATAGTCTTGGCTGTCTTTGTTCATTCGCCCGTGTTCGATATCTTGAGTGGTCTGTTGGCCTTCACCACTGGAGGCAGATTGGTGCTGGCCAAAATCACTGCTGGGCTCACTGGTCTCACTGATTCCTTGATCTAGCTCTTGGCTTTCTAGTGCTAACTTTCTAAATTTCAACATGTCGGCCTTGTATTCATGAGTGCTGTATTGTGTGCTTTCAGAGGAACTGTATATCATACTTTGACCTGGTATAACTCCTTCATTTAATTCATCTGGAGAAAGATTGCCTTCCAAAGCTCGAACTACCTGCTTTTGATCAAATATTAGAATAAAATGCCAAAGGCTGAACTATGGTGTTCGTATAGGCTTCATACATAATCAGCATTTGGAAAGTCACATGATATTATTGTGTATATAGTCACGCATTGTTCAAGTTTTGCCATTAAATGAGATAACAGTTTTTCCTACTATAAAGTCATAAACAAGAATCCGCATGGAAGAGGGTTTCTTTTTCCACCATAATTTATCAAATACCTATTGGTCCTAGGCCTATTGTCCGTTGGTCTCGACTGATGTAAAACAAAAACTAAACGGGTCATTTTAGAAGAAGACAATTTCAAAGATGATCTAAAACCGAAGCTTGAAACATCCTTCCAAAGTAATAGCCTGGCACACCAAATATATATGTACATATTTATATATATTAAGAGGGGTCCTACGCGACTCCATACTCATAGAAAGATATTTGAATTGTAAAGAAAAAGGAGGATGTAAACAAGACAAATAGACCTATTGCATCAGCTCAAACTAACTTCGGAACTTTGTAAGATTACCTGGCTCATTTTTGGCCGACGGCGAGCAGAATGACGCACAGAAGCAGCAGCGCAGGCAATCATACAAGCCATTTCGCTGGAGTTGTAATCATTCTGCAACCTTTCATCAACAAGACCATCAAAGTTTCCCTTTTCCAATGCTCGCGCGAGCAAAGGCCTTGCCTGAAATTCAATAACAGTGTCTATAATCTTTCCAGGCCATTCAAGCTTTCATAGTTACAAAAAGTTTCACAGGGAGAGAGCAGAGCAGAGAATTCTCCATGAAAGCATATAGCAAGATTTGACGAAAGAAAGCCATAACATAAAACGGATAGGTCATGAAGCAACTGCGTTATCTTCTAATAAGATACAGCCATATTACCACAAACTGATGCAGATGAACTGCCAAGAATTAGTAGTGAACATATTGTATACGCACCCACTCAACCATGCTATCATCAGTGAAGGAATGAGTTTTATCAATGGGTTGGCGTCCAGTAATCAATTCCAATAGCACGACCCCGAATGAGAAGACATCTGACTTATCACTGAGCTTTCCACTGGATGCATATTCAGGAGCTAAGTATCTGAATATGTAAGGTAATAGGTGAAAAACTGTTAGTAAATCAACCACTACAACCTTTCAGTACAAACTTAGACTGCATGGAACCCATAAATCAGGAAGTAACGCAGACTATATTGATCTTACCCAAAAGTTCCCATTACCCTTGTGGAGACATGAGTATCTGTATCTAAGGCCAACTTGGCAAGTCCAAAGTCTGCAACCTGAACAAAAAATACATACAATACATAATACACATTAATATTATCTGCATTTGATAAGAAACAAAAAATAAATTTAATAACTCCTCTTAAGAGTATATTGTCTTGTTCGGAAACTAAGCAGTAGTGATAGGAAAATTTTACATTTAAAGTTATCCTGTAATATCCAACTAACACACATTTCTTTGTTTTTGATATGGGCAGTGGCAGATGAAAGAAAATAAAGTCATCAAGGATCAAGATTTTGGTGATATAGTAACAACTCTGGACCTCGTATATACATGCTTCTCTCCTTTTCTATTTCAATTGTAGTTATAAGCAAAACAAACTCATCAAGGATTTTCATCCCATTACCAAATTGACCATCATGTCTTCAAGTTAAGTGTCTAGTTTTTAATTTTTTACATAAAGGGTTTGTTTTTCAGACTCAGTGTTCATGAGATTACTTTAGTCATCAAGCTTTATCGCTTTGTGACCAACTATGCAGCAAGAACATCATGAGCTTTATACATTTGAAGTTTTTGATGAATCATATCAAAATGTGAAAGCTATTACAACCTACCTTTGCCAGCTTTTTGACCAACTATGCAGCAAGAACATCATGAGCGTTATACATTTGAAAGTGTATGATGAATCGTATCAAAATGTGAAAGCTATTACAACCTACCTTTGCCTCAAAGTTGTCATCAATAAGAATATTGGCAGACTTGATGTCACGGTGTATGATCTTGGGATGACCTGAAGATGTCACTCAAGAGTAGGCAACTTGCAAGGCAAATAACAGCACAGAAAATTTGTATGTAGTTCCCAAAATAAAAGAGCTAGCATTCAAAGAGAACTTACAGTCCTCATGGAGATATGCCAATCCTTTTGCAGATCCTACAGCAATTTTCATTCTTGTTGGCCAAGTCATAGTTGGTCGCCCCTTTCCTGCAAAATTTTTCTTTGATAAGATTCTCTCAGAGACCAGACTGCCCTCTTTTTATTCTTTGGTGATTATAGGAAAACAGCAAGGAATATAATAAACAAAAACCACCCAAAGGACTTACCATGCAAGTGAAATTCCAAGGTGCTGTTGGAAACGAACTCATAAACAAGCAATCTCTGGGCCCCACTAATGCAGTATCCAACCAGTGATACAAGATGTCTGTGATGGACACGAGTAATGACTTCAATCTCTGCCTGGAATTCACGCTCCCCCTGTCCACTCCCAGCTTTCAGCTGTTTAATTGCAACCACTTTCCCATTTGGAAGAATTCCTTTATGGACATAACCAAAGCCTCCTTGACCAAGAAGATTGTCGTTGGAGAAACCATTTGTTGCCATGACTAACTCTTCATATGTAAATGTGCTTTCGGAAAATCCAAAGGCTGGGGGCGGTTTATCTGATCCATAGCCGCTACCGGTTGAAGATGGTTTACGGGAATGAGTAGGCATTGGAAACATTTCTACTTTGTCTGCTGACGGAGGAGCATAGTTCTGTTGCAAGTTTTGAGGTGGGCCTTTTAATTGGTCATCTGGAGAAATCACACGGCAACAAGAATGACAAGGATCAAATGTCACCACTAGTGAATAATGGAAGTTTCACATATTAAAGAGAATTCATAGATAAGAGGTAACTGTGAGTTTTGGATCAGTAAAAAGTGCATTGAGATAACCAAAAACCAGCTGACATGTTAAAAACATATTTACAAGTATTCACTGATAAAACTAATACAAGCATAAAAAAGTAAATGTAAAGCCTGTCTAAATATGCAGGAGCTGGCATCACCTGTAACCTCTTCACTTTTTTGCTCTCCTCTCAATGAACCGCATGACAGTTCCTACCAAATACTAATTCAATGAAGATGTACAGAGTACCGAATTTCCCATTCAAACCAATTATATGAATCTTGTACAGCAAATGCAAATAAGACTACAGCTAGAAAAAGTCACTTCGTAGTGCAAATGGTATCCTCTTATGCCTTTATAATATACATTTAATTCATCAAACGGTCTTGAAAATGGTGAAAGCACATCGCTATTAAATAACTTCTCAATAGTTGGAATCTTCAGAACAGCTGGTTCATGCAAAGGCTGCTGAGTTTGCTAAAACAAAAAGCACAGACTTTACTTCCATACAATTCATCCTTAGGAAGTTAACATCATAGGTATGGCCATATGGGAAGTTAAAAACATGGCTAAATATATAAGGGATGCACAAGACTGCTTTCCTTTGCTTAGGGTCTATTTGATCTAGACGCTAATTGAACGTTTATGACTTTGTATTCAAATTCATAAGCTTTCATGAAAGTTAACATGCAAACGAATGTCGGACACTATTTTTCTCACTGAAAGCAAGGCGAAAGCCAATTTAGCATGAGATCGATGGTAGTTGTCTTCCGACACTATCTAAGATGAAGCGCTATTACACATAGAAGAAACCATTCTGTTTTCCCTAGTCCAGAGACCTATAATGGCTGCTTGGTGGGGAACGAACTAGCTCGAATAAAAGGTACGAAGACAAAGCAAGTGAAGTGTAACCAGATAAACATCTATGGAGACAACTAAATCATCTGTTAAACTAAAGATATTAATCTCTAGTGGCACATCTAAATCAAAGTCAGCACTTGTAGAAAATCGGGAAAAAATAAATGAATGACTCTCTCACTACTAGAGTCTAATAGGATCAATTTCACATCAAATTTAACTCCACTACTGATATGCATTTCAAATATACGGCTATACCTATTGGTTTATCCCAAAAAACAAAACTTCAATATGCAACAACTTTGAAACGACTTGAAGATTTCTGCTGGTAAGTTTTGATGAATTACCTTTGGGTTGTTGACCTGACTCATTAGCTCTCGCCAACCTGTTCTTCCGTCTCCGATAGACAAAGAAGATAATGGCCACTACAACAAGCACACTGAACCCTCCTATCGCAACTCCGACTATAACCCCGACCGGCGTGCTCCCCGACGGCAACTGCCCTATGGTCGGTGGCGAATTAGATGTCGATGCCGGAGGTGGCGGCGATGTGGTGGAGTTGGTTGGCGGCGACGCGGTAGTGTTGGTGGTCGGAGGAGTAGTGGTAGGAGCAGTAGCGTCGGCCGGCGGAGGGGGAGTAGGTGAGGTGGAGTTGGTGGTGGACGGGGCCGGCGCCGACATGGCCGGCGAGGTTTGAAAGGTAGCGAATGAATCGGAGGTTTTTGAATTGGACTTGGTGAAGAAGATGCAGAGTGGGTGAAAAAAGAATAGTCACACGTGGTGAAGAAGAGATGAACAAACGTGTGGGACCCGGTTTTGGTTAATGTCTCTGAAGAATTTTGGGGGAGGGAGACCGTTTGTACCTCGTGTTATTGCATTACGTCATAACAGAAAATATGAGCTGGATTTAATTCTTCTGACCGGGATAGACCCAAAATTTTTATGTTAAATTATTTTTAATGGAAAAACTACTGAAAATATGAAATTATCTTAAAGGAAAAGCACATTATGTGTCTTCATCAAAGTGACTGACGAAGAAAGAATTAGCGATTACTATCAATCAGCAAGGATTACGGATCAATCAGCATTTAATGTCATCATTGTAATTGATATTTCCGTTGACGAAGCACATTATGTGTTTTCGTCAAAGTGACTGACGAAGAGGGAATCAAGGAATTAGCGATTACCATCAATCAGCAAGGATTACGGATCAATCAGCATTTAATGTCATCATTGTAATTGATATTTCCGTTATAATTATCTCCCTATATAAAGGGATTATGAAATGAAATGAGTAGACCAATTTCAATTCCATTTTACTTTTACAAATTACAGATTCAAATCTCATTATCATCAGGATGAATGAGATTGGTGAAGTGAATAAGGAGAAATACAAATTATAAAAATAAAAACTTGAAACTAAGGACTCTTTAAACAAAAAAATCTTTGATTAAGGGGGCAATGATATCTGATCTCTTAAAAATTAGTAAACCTCCGTAGCTTCATTGATGAGAATGAGTAGTTGGGGAAAAGCTTGAAGCTAAATGATATAAGAATTGCTTCTATAAGAATAATTCCTACACTAAATGATATGAGAATAATTCATGAGTTATTGTACCTATAGGCTGAAAGAATTGCTTCTATTTTATTTTTTACATTATACAATATGTAAATGTTTACGCGAGCGGAGTACTATCTTGTTTACTCTATAATGAATAAAGTATTCAATCTGCCCTAATGGCTAATACTAGCATGCATTAGAGTTTTCTGTTTGTCCTAACTTGAGAGTTTTCAAACTTTGGTGTTTGTACTACTCTTATTTTGAGCTAATAATTCGTCAATGAACTCATTGTCTGTTAGCAATTCAAACTCAGGGCCTCTTTTTTATAAAGAAAAATTTAATTATGTCACTAGACTACGGATATAATCTAAAAATCTAACAGAAGAGGTTTTGTTAAGGGAGTGATAATTGAACTGTATCAATTATCATCATGGATAGTTATGGCAAACTAAACAACAAATTACTAGAATCGAAATAATTCTAAAACATATTCATCATCGTAACCACTCCACTTTATTTTCTGTAGAATATAAATTTCATCATCGTATATATGTGTGTCTGTAGCATACCACACGAAAACCTTTTCTTTGTTTTGGACAAGTTTAACTTGCAATTAAGAGAAGTCCTGTTGTGAACCCAAAAGTAAAGGTCTTTCTAAATGTATCCAGCAAATTTCTATGTATACCCAGCAAATCAATTTTGTATGAAAAGACATTTATATCTTCATACGAAATGACCATAATAGTCATGGTAAATAAAAATAACAATAAAAGAAGGGCTTTTGTCCATTTACCCCATTTTTAGAGATTTTTTTCCCACTTACCCCATTAAGTTTTTTTAATTCCCTCTTACCCAAAACACTCTAAGGAGGTCTTCCCTAATACCCCATTAAGATTTTTTTTTGGGTTTTTGTCCATTTACCCCATTTCTAGGGATTTTTTTCCCACTAACCCCATTAAGTTTTTTTAATTCTCTCTTACCCAATACACTCTAAGGGAGTCTTCCCTAATACCCCATTAAGATTTTTTTTTTGTTTTTAATTTTTTTTTAATACCATTCTACCCCTAACCCCTTTGTTACTTAGAGAGAGAGAGAGAGAGAGAGAAAAAAAATGGAAGAGAGAGAAACCATAGGAGATTTCGCCGGAGCCGTCACCGGCCGCCGGAATCCCGTCACCGGCCGCCGGATTCCGGCCAACTTTCGCCGGATTCCTGTCACCGGTCGCCGGATTCCGGTCACCGGTCGCCGGATTCCGGCCAACTTTCGCCGGATTCCGGTCACCGGTCGCCGGATTCCGGAATTTGCTGAAAATCTCACCGGAAATGTTTTTTTGCCCCCAATAGACCTCTATTGCCCCCCAATAGACGTCTATTGCCCTGATAGTCTATTGTCCCCCAATAGACGACTATCAGCCATATATTGCCCCCCAATAGACGACTATCAGTCGTATATTGCCCCCCAATAGACGACTATCAGCCATGTATTGCCCTCCAATAGACGTTTAGATTACCGAAATGGTAATTAATTTTCCTAAAACTACACAAATAAAACTTTAATTAAAGAAAAAAAACGAGAAGATTACATCAATTCAAAACGTCTATTGCCCCCCAATAGATGTCTATTACCCCCCAATAGACGCTTTAACAGATGTCTATTGCCCCAATAGAACTTTCAGTGGCCAGAATAGAAACTAATCTCCCTAAATTTAGACACATAAAACTTTAATTATAGAAAAAAACAAGGAGATTACATCAATTCAAAATGTCTATTGCCCTCCAGTAGACGTCTATTGCCCCCCAATAGACGGCTATTAAAAGATAATAAAACGTTTTTTTTTCGTCCTATGCCTTCTGCCCACATTTACACAAAAAAATAAATAAATAAATAACTAGGCAACTAGAATTTACAAATAAAAGCTGTATTACCCATGAGTGCCAATAAAACAATTATGGTAAAAAATACTTTACAAAAGCAACTAGAGTGCCGATTCGTCCGATTGCTCTACATTACCAAATCTCCTACCTCCTCCTCCTCACCGATTGGCATTTCGCATTGCCAGATCTGAGGTACATTCTCCCGCTATTTCTCTTGATCTCTTTCCTCAATCGCCAAATCCGAAACGAATCGTAGTAATCGGATTGTTGAATTTTAGTCTGCTTTGGTTGATTTTGAAATTGTGTGGATTTTCAGATGCTGACTAAATTCGAGACCAAGAGTAACCGTGCCAAGGGGCTGAGCTTCCCCAGCAAGAGGCCATGGATTTTGGTGAGTCTTCACAGCGGAGCTCGAACTCAAATCGCCGTAGCGGCAAATAGAGCCGTCGTGGACGACGCTGCACCGCTTCGACAACGCGTCGAGTAGCTCGATCTGGTACGAGCTGGCATACGCAGAGGCCAAGGGCCGGGTTGGGCGGGGAGGGTAAGAAGAAGAGGTGGGCTTCGTCCTCCGGTTCCGGATCTGCCATGGCAGAGAGAGAGAGAGGGTTTTGGCTTCATAGAGAGAGAAGGGGAGAGTCTGGAGAGAGACAGAGAGAAGAGAGAGATCGAAGGGAGGAGAGTAATTATTTAATTAGGAAGTGGGCAGAATAGTCATTTTAATTTAAATTGGGTTAGTGGGAAAAAAAATTTGTTGTTGGGGTAAGTGGGATAACTTTAGTTCATTTTGGGGCTTTTGGTCAATGACCCTTTTTTTTTTGTTTTTTTTTATTTTTTTTAATACCATTTTACCCTCACCCCTTTGAAACTTAGAAAGAGAGAGAGAGAGAAACCATAGGAGACTTCGCCGGAGCCCGGTCACCGGCTGCCGGAATCCGGTCACCAGCTGCCGGAATCGGGTCACCGGTCGCCGGATCCCGATCACCGGCCGCCGGAATCCGGTCAAGGCCGCCGCCCACCGAAATTTGCTGAAAATCTCACAGGAAAGGTTTTTTTTGCCCCCAATAGACGTCTATTGCCCCAATAGTCTATTGCCCCCCAATAGACGATTATCAGTCATGTATTGCCCCACAATAGACGACTATCAGCCATGTATTGCCCCCCAATAGACGTCTATTGCCCCCCAATAGGACTTTCAGTCGCCAGAATGGAAACTAATCTCCCTAAATTTAGACAAATAAAACTTTGATTACAAAAAAAAACAAGAAGATTACATCAATTCAAAACGTCTATTGCCCCCCAATAGCCGTCTATTGCCTCCCAATAGACGTCTATGGTTTTTTTTTTTTCTGAACACCACTGCAATGAAAATAACTACCTCAAACCTCTCTTCCGCCACCGCCTCCTTTATCAACCTCTTTTTTCTTTTTTTGTCAAACCATCATCAACATAATAAAGAACAAAGGGATTAAAGGGCATTCCTGGAAGCCATTAACTAGGAAGCTGCTTGTTTCAAATAAGAAGCTTCCCAAATTGTATGCCCGTGGTTAGAATCCTAAAAACCATAATCGATTTCAATGGAAAATGAGAAGCCAAAATAGTCTCGGGAAGTGCATAGTATTAAATACCAAAGTGACATATTTGGCTTGTACCAAAAAAAAAGAAAAATAAAAAAGTGACATATATGGCAGGTGTCTCTTATATAACTACTGGTCTTCTGCATGCACTACCAAACCACCGATCAAAACCCCAAACAACAAAACAATCACACCTAAGAACCAGCTGCAAAATTGCAAAAGTGAAAAAGCAAATCGAGTCATATCTATAAATATGAAACCTTTATCATCATCATCATCAGCTTGATCAGGAGCACCAAAAACACCATTTATGCATTCCCGGCTGAAGCGAAACCCCAATTAATAACCAGTCCCAAATTTAATTACCAGGAAATGGAATGCGAAGGTCGAGAGCGCAAAGAGCACGATCCTCCAGGTAGTTTCTCCGGCCTTGTCGCACGGCGGTTTGGCAACGCCGGAGGGAATCAGCGTGCTTCCGGCCTAAACAAAGAGCTAGGGTTGTATTTGGATGTGAGTCAGGTCGGGTTTACCGACGAGTACGTCGAGGATGAGAGAGGAGGGAGAGAGACCGAGATCTGAAATAGGAGAGAGATAGGGGAATAAACAATTTGGTTAAGGGTAAAATTGTTATTTTGCCTCAAATTGGGTTAGTGAGAATAAAAATTTGTTGCTGGGGTAAGTGAGACAATTTTGACTGATTTTGGTGTTTTGGGTCAAAGACCCATAAAAGAAACCAAAAAGTTTACAACTCTTTTTTGTATTTGTACCCAGCAAGTAATGAAATAATGCTCGTACTAGAGGACGGGGATCTGATATGAAGGGAACAAATGCCATGAGTGTTTGCCTCTGTCTTATTTTTCTTGATGTATTTCCATTTTATATAATGCCTGGATCTGTATGTCTTTGAACCAAAAAAATAAAAAATAAAAGCAGCTATAATTGTTCACATGCAGAGAGACTCAAGTGTGTGTGACTATGTTAATTAAAAAAAAAAAAAGGACTTTAGTGTGAAAAGAGAGATGTGAAGTCTGGGATGAGCCGACTAAATAGTGTCAGGCATGAAGCAATTTTTCCAGATTAACCAAATTAACAACCTTTTGTAAGCTTCTCAACCAAACAAAAAGAAAATACAACAGAAACGAAAAGAAAAAAAAAAAAAACACATCTGATCCAATCATATTTTTTAAGGTACCAAACAGGTCTGCATTTAGGCTAATTCGATATGTATAAGATCTGTTTCCAAACATATCTTTTTGCAGCTGGTCTTATCATCTTTTCTTCAGAAAATGTGAAGCACCTTTGAAGTCCTAGCTATAGTTTGGTGCGCATATATGTTATCGATCAGTTTCGTAATGTAAACTGAATCCCTCATTCCCTATTGCTGTAAAATTGAAATCTATTTTCAAGTTCTCAATCAAAGTTTATTACTTTTTCAAGTGCAAATGCAATGCTAAATAATGCAAACAAAGCCTCAAGTCTAAACATTGCCACAGCTCAATTATAATCAATATAAAGAACTCAAGCCATCCACTTCATTCAAGCATATGAGTTAAAGCATCCAAACAAATAAAATAAGCTTCTCGTATCAAACTTATCAACTCTCTTATAAGCAAATTGAGCATGAGATTTTGCTGGGTGTGAGTTAAAAATAAGGGTATTGTTGGAAAAGTTGCTGGGTGTCATTACAAATTCTATTTTTTTTACTGAAGATAAAAAATTTGCTGGGTCTACATAGAAATTTGCTGGGTACATTTAGAAATACCCAAAAGTAAAACATACAGATAGACTTGTAAATGGACCGGATTTGGATCGGATCGACCTAAATCCAAATCCGTTTACTTAAAAAAAAATTCGATCCAAACCCGCTCCGTTAACCCGGCGGATCATTGATAGCTCGATCCAATTCTGTATCCGCCGGATTAACGGATACCCAATCCGCTAATCCGACCCGTTTATAATTTCAAATATTTTAAAATTTTAAATAGTAATATTAAATTTATATCATTATACCTCATATGATATTAATAAAATATTAAAACAACATGAAAACTATCACCAAAAGTAGAATTATGTTATCAAAATTCTTAATGCTTCTTGGAATCTTGGGTAGTGGACTGTCCCTTAGATATCTGCAAAAAAATTGTATTAGAAATTCTTCATATTTTATATTTTATAGTTTTAAAAAAATAATAATATATTAATAAAAAATAATATTTTATTATTACAAAAAGGGGCCGGATCATTAACGGATTGGATCGACCTAAATCCGTATTTGATCCGTTAAATAAACGGATTCGGATTATTAACGGATCAAAATTTTCGATCCAAACCCGCCCAATAGCCACGGATCTGGAGCGGGTCTGGATCAAAATCCGGTCCATTTATAGGTCTACATACAGATATATAATTATTTACACATGCAGTACGTACAAAATGTAATGCTCACAGTTATTTTCATTTGAAAGATTTCCATCGTAAATCTGCACCACTCCACGTTGTTTGCTGTTCTTTCTCTTCCTCCTATAATAAACCATGAAAATGCACACCGCAACGACCAGCTGTACAGCTCTTGTCGCACCCCCAGCGATCAGGCCAACGGAAGTTCCCTTCGATACTGGAAGCGTCACCAATGGCGCTGGTGACCTTGATTCGTATCCTAGCCTCTTATCAGGGAGGTGAAGGGGTAGATATATATGGGCTCTCCGATCCGGAGGTGAAGGTGGAGATTCGTACTCTGTGATTTTGGGTGCCTCCGCCGGTGATGACATAGCAATCTTGATAAAAAAGAAGTGATGGTTAGGATCTTGGTATTCGATCTTATGCGTTGTATAATGATCGAAGTGACGAAAATTATTCCACTTGGTGGGAATGGTGGATATAATACACGTACTGCCGGTGATGGAGCTTTAGAGATGGGTGTTCCTATTCTCTACATATGGCCGGCCGGCGAAGGAGACAGTTTACTCTACAAACTTGGAGTTAGGAGTTTATGTTTTCATAATAAGCATAGATCAAGATCAGACCAAATTAAAGAGACCACATTTTGATTAGCTGGAAGCGAATTCGAAGTGGCAATAATTATTCTTATATATGTGGATGATCAAGAGGCATCCCCTTTACCTACAAGTCTATATATTCTATACCAAATGGATTCAAAAATAAGAAAGCAAATATCACGATTGCAATAGCCATTGACTTGTGTAAAACGTGTTTCATGTTCTTGACTTTTTCATCCCCTGAATATTTTGGATCAATTGTTTGTGTCGTTTGTGTTTCATGTTCTGATCGACCAGCTATATGTTACTTTTACACGCACGAATTGGTAAGTGATTGAGCGATGGAATCAATTGGTAGTCATGAATATAGTTATTAGGGGGTTGTGATTGCTGAGTCTGAGTGCGATTATTATGGTTTTATGCGACTATCGTGTGCATACCTTCTATTAAATTTTCTTTGCAAAACTAGATAATTAATTACTCTCACAGTGTTAGAACAACATAAACGTTAAACGTACATATAACTTTTTCAGTGAGGGTTTTCGCAACTTTTAATTTTGATTGCTTTAATGTAGGGTGTTCAAAGAGCTTTATGTTGTAAGTTATTGTTTTTCGCATAAAAAAGTTTAGAAAATTACATATAAATGTCATTTTAAAACTTTAATTAGTCACATAAGGTCACTTTAGACCACAAAAACATCAGCTTCTTTTTATGCTATACCTATTTTGCCCTCAACCTTCTCTCTCTCTCTTTTTCGATAGAACTGATACGTTTTCAATTCTCATTTCCACCTTCTCTCTCTCTCTCTCTCTCTCTCTCTCAAATCAAGATGTTGTTGCAGACCTCAGAGGACATGGCGCGACTATCCCTCACAAACCAAATCGATATCGTTGCAAACCTCACGAGATCGCCAGAACTGAATCTCCGACGCACGACGCCGTTTCTCGACTGGATCTCCGACGCACGAATTGGATCTCTGATGCACGACGCGGACTGGAACCAGATCTCCGATTCTCTCATCTGCCTCTCTCTCTCTCTCTCTCTCTCTCTCTCTCTCCGGCGAAACACTCCTCTCCACCATCACGTCGGCGACTGGAACTGAATCCCCGACAGACGCGCCGTTTCGCGACTAGATCTCGGACGCACGAAATGGATCTCTGATGCACGATGGATCTCAACCTTGGCTCCGGCAGCACCCTTCCTCAACGCCATCGCCGATTCTGTTGTCGTTTCCATCTCCATCACCTTTCTCAGTCGAAGCCGAACCAAACGGAGACAAGCCGGAGTAGATTCTCACCGTCTCCGTGCATGAGGACAACGTCGCCAGAATATAGCTCACCGGAATTGATCGTTCTATGGTTTGTTGTGCTAAGTTCTTGATTTTCTTATAGATTTGTGATTTGAATCATGTATTGCTACTATTTTTGGAAATGGCAGAAATGGAGACGGTGAATTTTACAATTGTTTTGATTTCTGAGTAGCTTTGTATTGTTTTGAGTTATGGTAATGAAATTGGATCTTAATTTTCTGCCTCATTGTTCAATTTTGATCTTATGGTATCTATGTTTCTGATGGTGTTGTAGTCTGGTTTGTATTTTTGTTTTTGTGGTTGAATTCTGTTTTCTGATGGTGTTGTGATGTATTTTGATTGATGAATAATGAACCATTTCTTGTATGTTATTTGTTGCAGTTAGTAACTCTCTATAACTGTTATAGCGGCTTTTCAACATAGTGATAGTATCTTTCTTTGTCTATGTTAGTATTTTTTCAACATGATGTCAATAGCTTCTATTTTCATTTTCATTATTTCAAGTTAGCAGCTCCGTGTAATTGTTCCAGTGGCATTTCAATATCGTGATAGTAGCTTTATGTGTCTATGTTAGTATATTTTCAAGCTAATGTCAATAGCCACTACTAGAATTTTTCTCATATACATCGGCCAGAAACCGATGTAAAAAAAAATTTGTACACATGTGTTAGTGGGTGATGTAAAAGATCGGCAAAAAATAGACATCGGTTAAAAACCGATGTCCCATACTACAATAAACATCGGATTAGCTTCTAGAATCGATGTTAAACTGCTATTATGATCACAAAATGGTGTTTTTAGATAATGTTAAACCTTCATATTTATGCATTTAATGCTTAACAAAATATAGGTCCAACAGCACTAGTATTCATTTTAACATCGTTACTCAGTCTAGAAACGATGTGTTATATTCTCTTACACATCGGTGTTTTTGAAGTTTGCCTGCTGTTTATAACTTTATGGGTACGTGCCATATATCACACTATTTGAGATTGAATCTACATTCTTTTGTATTACGCGACCGATGTTCATTATTCTATTAAACATCGTTTCCTTTTATGAAGTGATGTCCATTTTTCTATTAAACATCAGTTTTTGAGGTTGGCACCGATGTTCATACTTATACTAGACATCGTTTTTAATTTAATAAATCGATGTCCATTGATTTGTTTTACATCGTTTCTTACACAATGTCGATATCCATCGTGTTGTTTTACATCGTTTCTTACTTAATAACTCAATGTCCATTGAGTTGTTTTACATCGTTTCTTACTTAATAAGTCGATGTTCATTGGGTTGTGTTACATCATTTCTTACTTAATATTTTGTTATCCACTGGCTAATGGGACATCAATTTTTTCTTTTTGAACTGATGTATTAGTTCTTATATGACTTCATTTTTATAGTTATATATAAACTGATTTGTAACTATTGCTAATGAGAATACATATCGTAAGTAAATAAATTTTGATTAATGTTGATGCTCAAAGTACATAACAACATCCCAAGTATTTCTATGCATAACATGTCGAAATAAAACAAAAATTTAAGTCTAAATGGTACATAATACTAGAAACAGAAACGAAAGCAAGCCTCGCCGTACTTATATCCCATTTGTTCTTCTGTTTTCACCTGCAAATAAAATGAAATGAACAATTAGCTATAACAAGAAAAACAGAAGGAAAGAAAGGAAAGGAAAAGGGAAAGACAAAAAGACATTGAGCTTACAAGACATTCCTATCCTAGCATCAAGGCCTGCATTTGAAAAGAAGTAACATAGTGTGCCAGTGTGCTACTTAAAGGTTGTGCTAAAGAACTGGTACAAAATTTTTTCTAAATAACAGTGGGATCGGAGGTTCAAATCTTCATTGAAAAGGAAATATAATACATCAGTCACCATTTGTATGCTCCTGAAGTTTTTCCATGAGAATTTTGGCCTGCAAATTAGATTCAACGTCACATCATTTGCGCATATATATCAATCAGAAAGACCAATCATGGAACACTAAGTTCCCAAGCAATACTTAATCTTGGCGTCTCTGTCCTTCAAAGCAAATCTTTGGATGCTTATGCTTATGATAACACTTTTTACAATATAAAGGTGATCAAGAACTTTAGATTAATTACTGGAAGTACCTGGTAAGAAATCATGATTACATTAATATGCACGTGCCTAGTAAAGTGGTAAACTACAAGTAATCTATACAGGATGAGTCGATAGGCTGCCTGGCTCTTCTTTCCCTAGTTTATCTTCCACTTACAACCTAGGCAGCTCTAGAGAAATCATTTTAAGAAACACAGTTTATAGACACTACAAACACAGAGAAAGTGGCCAAACTTTACGGACAGAAAATTGGTCCTATGGTAAATTACATGTGATGTCTGCATGGAATGACGGCATTCTTAAAGCCAACTGAAACTTTTCTGGTCATCATCATAAGAATTGACCCATGGAACTATAATATGTTTCCAGAATATATCAAGTAAACATCACTTTAGAAATCAATAGTAACCATATTAAATGATATGTGCACAAGTGTGTTTGTGTACATTCGTATAAATGAGAAACATTTGATTTGATTCCCATCTAGCTTTTTCACTACATGGCAAATTACTTCTTAAAAGGGCATCCTATAATGCCTAAATCAAAAGTTTTGGGGTTTGACTACCTTTAAACTACATGGGAATACCATGTAGTTTCCACACAAAGAACCAAATATAACAACAATGTTTTGGTAAACAAAAGGAATGATCTACATAGTAGTCTCAGTAAGTTCATAAAGTCTCACCCAACTAGCAGAGTTGCACACCAACTAAATAACTCCCAACACTAATATTAGCAGAGAAAAAAGTGGCATCAACCTATCCTTTTTAGGATTTCCTTTCAATGCAAGGATCCACACAAAGAACCAGATATAACAACAAGGGTTTTGGTAAACAAAAGGAATGATTTACATAGTAGTCTCAGCAACACATTTCTCAAAACAAAATTGCAAGAATGGTGTTTAATTTCTTACGTGATGGTTGCAACTAATCGCGTAAAACAATGGGATCGTAAGGAGTCAATGGTATCTTCTCCAAAAACCATTGTGGATTGTACCACCTTTTCAGCCGTCCTGCACACATAAAATTGTAAATAAAATGTACTTAAGGCAGACAAAGTTGAAATTTTATAAATTCAGCTACGGTGAACTAAGAAGAGGCATCTTGAAAGTTATTTGTTAACCAAATGAATATACAAAAAGAAAGAAACTTCTGACTCAGACTCAGGAGTTTTCTGATTTACACTTACAGATACAAAGTCTTTCTAGTGATATCAAAATATATATATATATATATATATATCCTTATAAAGCATGTCCAAACCCCCAAGTATAAAATGTATAATAAAGTTTGCTAACATGTTTTTGTTTCTTCAAGTGAAATAATAGAAGCATTTGTTCCCCCTGCTTCTAAATTGCTGTCAAATGGGCAAAAACATCATAATAAATATGCGGATCTTAGAAGATTTATATTTAAACTTTTGCTGACTAAAAGGCTGTTAGTTGATTCATGAACCCAAATCGTTATTAGTAACTAGAGCTCAGCTCAACTTACCTTGTTTGCTAGAGTATAAATGCCCAGGAGGAAAAGATATCAATCTTTCACAATCATCACTTATAGCTTTCATTTCTGAAGCAAACCAAATTGATCCTGCAAAGAAAATATAAAATAGCTTAAATATGCAAGATAATTAAAGCTTCAGCATATCTAATGATCAAAGGTTAAATACGAATGATCAAGGCTTTAAAGGAGGGAGGTAAAAAACACTATAAAAATAAGCCACAAACTCTTTTATCAGTGTAAAGAAATACTGAAGCAGCAGTCTACCAGTTTGACTGCATAGCTGAAGTCACTTAAGCATGGCTGAAGTCATTGATTACTTACAAGATGCGCTATCACTTCACAGCCACTGCCAGTTCAGAATTGATGACCCTTTAATGTTTCTCTCAACTGCTTGTGGTTATATATCTCACCATTAACCTAAAAGACAGCTCCAAAAATCAAGTAGAAGATTAAGTCAATGTAGTCAGATAAATAGATCGATCAGCCAAACCAATTATACACTCTAAACTCTGCTCATCTTAGTAAAAGCCTCGGAAAGAGAACATTAGCATCAAAGTTAATCAACAGTTACAGATTTAAGTTACTCAGTCAATCTAAAACCAGTTGCCACTAGCACATGTAATGGACTAACTTTCCATCCTAATAACCATGAATCAAACTAATTTACAGTTCGAAACTCAGAATCCACGACTCAATGTCAAGAGTTCGAAACTCAAGCTAATTTAAATATCCCATTCTAATTCTTTTGGTAATGAAAATGCATCGATCATCTCTCAATTCTAGCTAAGCAAACTGTAAATTTCATCTTTTCTCCAATACAATACAGACTAATCTTCATCCAAAATTGAAGTTTGAGAATTCAAATGTGAAAGAGAGTACCGTGATAATAACGGTCTTGTCCTTGTTGCAGAGTGGTTGATCTCCTGAGGCAGGGTCCACAATAACCAATCGCTAATGAGCAAGGTAACAATCCCCATGGCAATGCAACCCGCTCCAATCAGGACCGCGATGCCGCAACCTACACAAACAGCAAAATCAACCACTCAACAACTAGCCAGAACAAAATCAAACAGATTCGATTCGAGAGACGAAATGCGATCAGTTACAGGCGCGAGAGTTCGAAAATGCTAGACCGCTTGGCCTGAGAGTTGTCTCTCTTGAAAGGTTGAAAAAATGTGAATACCCAGTCTTTCCCAAGCTTCTGTTTGAGAGGATTTGACGGCGGCGGCTGTGGCGGCAACAGACTCTTCAACTTAGCTGCCGGCGAAGGCTTCGAATCCAAGGCCGTATAGTTAGATCTGAAGGTGCAGGCGTTTTTCTCCTTGGAGGCTTGCCGGGGCTAGGTTTGGCGACTGGGGAGGCTCCATTGTGTCCATGAGAAATTGTTGTGTGGCATAGACTGAAATCCCAGAGAGAGACGGAGAGGGTTTTAGAGAGAGAGAGAGAGCGAGCTTGCCAGCTGAGGCGATGGCGCTGGAGAGATAGTAGAGGGAGTGAGCGGAGGAGAAGGAGGTGTTGGTGGCCGTGAAAAGAGAGCGGAAGAGGAAAGAGGAGTGGGCTAGGGTTTTGAGGAAAAGTCGGAGAGATGGGTCTTCAGTTTTGTTAGAGATAGTGAGTAAGGATGAAAACGGGCTGCCAGAGAGAGTGGGAAAACTGACCAAGTGTGTGGAAACGAAAATTTTGTTCCCCGCGTATTGAAATTTTTAACTTAGTCTTTTCCGCGTTTTTGAAAATTTTTGATTCAAAATATAGACATCGGTCAACAGTAAAAAACGATGTTAGTTATATTCATAGAAATCGGTTTTTGAGGAATCGATGTTAATGACATTGTTTTACATCGCGTGTATTTCTCACCGATGTAATTGTCGTGATGTCTATGAGCATAATTCTAGTAGTGAGCTTTTTTTTTTTCAAATCAGTAGCTCTCTGTAACTATTATAGTGGTTTTCCATCATAGTGATCGTAGCTTTCTGTACCTATGTTAGTAGCTCTCTAATGTTAGTGAGAGTAGCTTGTTGGTGTTGGTGACAGTAACTTTTGGTGTTGGTGAAAGTAGTTTTCTGGTGTTGGTGAGAGTAGCATTTGTTGCTGATGACTGATGAGAGTAGTTTTTGGTATTGGTGACAGTATCTTTTGTTGGTGGGGATAATAGCTTTTTGTTTTGGGGAGCATAGGTTTTTTTGGTAAGGAGTATCTTTTGTTGTTGGTGATAGTAGCTTTTGTTATCTCGCCAGAGGTTACTGGAAATCTCACCAGAGTAGCTTTTGTTGCTAGTGACAGTAGCTTTTGTTGCTAGTGATAGTAGCTTTTGTGACATCGCCGGAGGTGGCCGGAAATCTTATCAGAGTAGCTTTTGTTGCTAGCCACAATAGCTTTTGTGGTCGCCGGAAGTTGGCCGGAGTTCGCCGGAGACCCGCCGGAGTTGACCGGAGAGGAGAGAGAGAATGATTGTTGTTTTTGTACTCTAGTGGCATTTATGTAAATATATTGGTTTTTAATATCCAAAATATAACACATTTTTTAATCAAGTGGCCTTATGAGGGAAAAAAACTAGTTGGTGGCCTTATGGCTTAAAAAAACATTCAAATATGCACTTATATGTAATTAACTCTTTACCAGACAATTAATGAAAAGTTTTCTTTCATAGTTTTCTTTCATACTTCTACCTGACACAAAATTCTGCCAATTCAATAGCTTCTTCCAATGTCTTAAATATTGATCCACTGCAATGGCTCCTTACGAAGAGCATTCTTGGAGAAGCAGGAATGACCACACAAGTCTAATAATCGTGATGGGATCGCTCTAGGAATGACTTCCAGGAAATCCCTCAACCTTTCTTGCCTATTCAGTGCCAATGGAACAAGCTCCCTTGCTTGTGATTGTTTGGCTCCAATTTTTCTTGAGCTGGTCAACAGTCTCTTTTCTGCGCGGGCGTGCCAGCACCGTTCGGGTGCGGTCGTCGGGGGTGTCCCTTGACCTGACTTCTGTTGAGCGATTGTGGATGAGGAGAGCACCAACCTCGTCGTGGGATTCTTTGTGCCTCGTGGTGAGGACTTTTGCTGAGCTTCTTGAAAATCACCAAATCGATACTCGATGTTGTAGATCGAGCAGAGCGAGAACCACCGGGAAGTGAGGAGAACTTGCTAAAGCGTGACTTTAGCTTGGCTGGGTTGCTAGGGCGTTACCCTTGCTTGGCTGGTTCTGTAACCGTTGTGGTCGCGGCACTACCGTCGGCTCCCGAGGAGACTAGGACCGAAGCACGTTGACAGAGGGTTTGGTGGCACTGAAAGTCGGCTTCTGAGAAGACTAGGACTAGGAGTGTAATCACCGCTAAGAGAAAGAGAAAGAGAGGGAGAGGAGTTGCTCTTAGAGAGGTTTGCTCTAGAGAGAACTTAGATCATCTTAGAGATGTTGTTGTTGAATGTGAATGTGTGTCTTAGAATGAGAAGAGAAGGTGTTTATATAGGGAAGAAAAAGAAGAGTGAAATGATGAGTGGAAGAAAAATAATGAAAGTGGAATATGAAAGTGATTTGTAAAATATGGAAAAGATAGAGAAATGATGAAATGAAAGCAAGGCATGAAGGTGCAACAACATGGAAGTGATGATGATCTATTAAAGAGATTGTCTTGAAAAATATATCCAAGGAAAAGAAGAAAAGCATCTAGCTTTCTTCATGTGGGTAGGAAACATGAACATGTGAATATTGAGCTGGTTTTAGGTCAGTTTCTGCCCCTTTATTCCTTCAATTATTTCTCCAACAAGTATTCCGAATTTCACTATGACCTCTTCATAAAAAATGTTCTATTATGAGTGTAGATCATCCTGACAAATTTTCAGATTTTTATTCCATGTGGTTGGGCCGAAAATGCTGCTGGACCTCTTACAGGTCCAGTTTTCCAGTTTTGCTTCTGTAGAAAATTGGGCTGATTGTTTGAAGGTCTTCCACTCAAAAAAAATCTCTTGCACTCTTCATAAGAAATGATCCTTGGGCTGTCTAGAATGGATCTGGAAAGTTTCAGCAAATTTCGATTTCATTTGGTTAGTCTGCCACCCCTCCTTCCTTGTCTAGCTCGGTTTTTTCCTAGCCGAAGTAGGAAAATATGCTAAAGTTGACTTGTCATACTTCCATAGTAGGCTTTATTTAGCCTCTAAATATATATTTCGAGCTTGTCGACAATATATAGCTTGAGCCACTGACATTGGCTCAATTTTTCCAAGACACGCCTTGTCAGGCCAAAATGCTTATTTTGGGTCCAAACAGTGATAACCATTCTTCCGGTGACCGGGTATCGTTCAAAACCTCGCTGCCACCTTCTTCCACCATGATTTCAATCTGGGTATTAATCAAATTGGATACGAGAGCTAGACCAACTGAAATTCGAAGAAAACCAAGCTTTCTAAGAATGAAGCAGATGAGGAAATGCGAAGAAAATATGGATGCATATAAGTTTTTGAGTCTTAGTTTACCATAATCTGAAAATTAAGCTTTCTGATGTATATCTTATTGTTATTGAAGGATCCAAATCTTATTGTTTGGCTCCAATTTTTCTTGAGCTGGTCAACAGTCTCTTTTCTGCGCGGGCGTGCCAGCACCGTTCGGGTGCGGTCGTCGGGGGTGTCCCTTGACCTGACTTCTGTTGAGCGATTGTGGACGAGGAGAGCACCAACCTCGTCGTGGGATTCTTTGTGCCTCGTGGTGAGGACTTTTGCTGAGCTTCTTGAAAATCACCAAATCGATACTCGATGTTGTAGATCGAGCAGAGCGAGAACCACCGGGAAGTGAGGAGAACTTGCTAAAGCGTGACTTTAGCTTGGCTGGGTTGCTAGGGCGTTACCCTTGCTTGGCTGGTTCTGTAACCGTTGTGGTCGCGGCACTACCGTCGGCTCCTGAGGAGACTAGGACCGAAGCACGTTGACAGAGGGTTTGGTGGCACTGAAAGTCGGCTTATGAGAAGACTAGGACTAGGAGTGTGATCACCGCTAAGAGAAAGAGAAAGAGAGGGAGAGGAGTTGCTCTTAGAGAGGTTTGCTCTAGAGAGAACTTAGATCATCTTAGAGATGTTGTTGTTGAATGTGAATGTGTGTCTTAGAATGAGAAGAGAAGGTGTTTATATAGGGAAGAAAAAGAAGAGTGAAATGATGAGTGGAAGAAAAATAATGAAAGTGGAATATGAAAGTGATTTGTAAAATATGGAAAAGATAGAGAAATGATGAAATGAAAGCAAGGCATGAAGGTGCAACAACATGGAAGTGATGATGATCTATTAAAGAGATTGTCTTGAAAAATATATCCAAGGAAAAGAAGAAAAGCATCTAGCTTTCTTCATGTGGGTAGGAAACATGAACATGTGAATATTGAGCTGGTTTTAGGTCAGTTTCTGCCCCTTTATTCCTTCAATTATTTCTCCAACAAGACTTCATTATATTCCTTCGACTTCTTCATATGAAATGTTCCACTATGAGTGTAGATCACCCTGGTAAAATTTCAGATTTTTTGGTATAGTGGTTGGGCCGAAAATGCTGCTGGACCTCTTACAGGTCCAGTTTTCCAGTTTTGCTTCTGTAGAAAATTGGGCTGATTTTTTGAAGGCCTTCCACTCAACAAAAGTTCTTGCACTCTTCATAAGAAATGATCCTTGGGCTGTCTAGAATGGATCTGGAAAGTTTCAGCACATTTCGATTTCATTTGGTTAGTCTGCCACCCCTCCTTCCTTGTCTAGCTCGGTTTTTCCTAGCCGAAGTAGGAAAATATGCTAAAGTTGACTTGTCATACTTCCATAGTAGGCTTTATTTAGCCTCTAAATATATATTTCGAGCTTGTCGACAATATATAGCTTGAGCCACTGACATTGGCTCAATTTCTCCAAGACACGCCTCAATTTCTCCAAGACACGCCTTGTCAGGCCAAAATGTTTATTTTGGGTCCAAACATTGCCCCCCAGACCTCGAAGTCAAAGGTCCTTGTCTTGACTAAAGAGGTCTTGAATCAGCACTCCTCTTATAATGTCGTTGCTCCAAAGCCACTTGTATTGGCTTGACTAAAATTACTTGAACAGTGGCCTCTCTCCCTCTTAATTATACATAGTGAGCATACATATATTAATCGCCAGTGTTCCTTCGCGAACCATCCTTTGCGAGGCCATGTAATTAAAACCACTTCGCTGCCAACAATTCGCAACCCAGCTTTCGCCACAATTATTGGCAAAAATATTGATTTGACCTCCTCCACTGCTAATACCATACTAGGCATATTAAATGCCTCTTGTATATGTGCCCAGACCAATACCAATGGCCTCTTAAGTATATTAGCAAGTTCCATCCACTATTAGGCAAGAACACAATTTTTTGCATCCTCCGCGACGCACAAATTTGAAACTCTTTTTGTATTTTTGTATTTTTTGTATTTTTTTTTTTTTTTTTTTTTAATAAGACATTGTGAATCAAGGTTTAGACATGCGGCCCAAGTATAGTCGTCTAGACACAAATTTTCTTTCAAATCCTTTGGGCAACCTTACTGAAATGGCCAGGTGGGGGAGGGCGAACAAGAGAGGCAAAATCCATTTTGGCATGAGCTACTCCCACATAGTGGTTTAGGCCCATTTGCACGCACTTCTGGATTCAAGAACCTGTCATGAACGTTGTCCCCTTTCTAGACACCATTTCACATAGGCTATACTTACTAAGATGAGAAAGGCCATAAGTGTGAAGACAGTTCAATAAGTGTTAATAAAAGCCGCCCTTAACCTTAAAGGACCTGAACTAGGCACCAATAAGGAGTTTAGGCCAATATTAACAAAAGAGACTTCACCTATTCCGTATTCACAAATGACGAAAATAAAAATGAAAAGTGAAAATTGACAGGAAATTTAAAAACAAAGAAAGAAGTTAGCAGCACTATATTTGGCTAACCTCCAGAAGGCCACGGGGGAGGCCATCTATGCTTCACTCCAAGCTCCGATGTATAAAAATTTGTAGGGTAAAAATCCCTCCTGTGAGAGCTTGTAGGAAAAGAACAAAGATACTTCTCCTTGAAGAATTTGGAGGAATTTGGCTCGAGAGAGGGGTAATCTTGCCCCCCAAGTATCTTTGTTGGTTGACGAGGCATGATCTTCAATTGCAATTTGGGAGATGACGGTGTCCCAAGATCGGCTTTGTCGCCAACTGTCGCCAACTTCTCTTGATCAAAGGGATGATCATGGGTCATATCTTGCCCCCCATGCATCTGATCAGTAGCCACATATTTGGCTTGATCAGTGGAGACATCAGATATTTGTTCAGAGACAATTTTCTTGTCTGAAGAACAATCTTGTTGATGACGTTCTCCATAAGTAGCCTCTATGTAAGGCTGTGATTCAACAATGGGCAAGCTACTTTCTTCTTCTGCGACGGGCTGGTCGAGTGGAAGGTTTTTGCTTTTAAATTGATCGCCTCTTATAGGCAATTCAATTTTGGTAACACCATCTTCGCGCGCCGCTTCTTGACTTTTCAAGGAGCTCTCTAGCTTTGTGTTGATGGCGTGAACCTCCCCATGTTGCGAATCCACATGAGTTGCAGTCAGATTGGCGTCATTCTTGTGCATGGTCGCGGACTCCGATGAGGTCTGTTTGTGCTGGGTCGCGACGACATTCATCGACTGCTGGTGGTTTTCTTGGGCTGGTTGGGTCACGTCGGCCAGCTGCTCCCAAGTCTACCACGGCTCTTGTTGGGCTGATTGGAAAAGTTCATCCATCCTCTTCTGCTGCGCTGCCAGGACATTTTTCAAATTCGCATAATACGAAGCAGTGTTCTGTTGAAAGATAGCAAGTCGCTCCTCTATGCTCGCATTCTCCGGAATGGGAATGGGCACATAGCCTTCTATCGTCGCCATGACTTCAGGAATTTCTTTTGGTAAAGATTTTCCTCTGGCATCCCAATGATGGTGAACACAAAAAGACTCTGATGTAGTCCCACCGGGTGTGCCAAAATGTTAGTTTTGAAGCCCGGTGGTTGAATGTGCTTCAGGAGAAAAGACTCTGATGTTGTCCCACTGGGCGTGCCAAAATGTTTGGCTCCAATTTTGCTGCAGCTGGTCAACAGTCTCTTTTCTTGCGCGGGCGTGCCAGCACCGTTCGGGTGCGGTCGTCGGGGGTGTCCCTTGACCTGACTTCTATCAAGCGATTGTAGACGAGGAGAGCACCAACCTCGTCGCGGGATTCTTTCTGCCTCGTGGTGAGGACTTTGCTGAGTTTTCTTCTTGTTAACACAATCGATACTCAATGTTGTAGATCGAGCAGAGCGACATCACCGGGAAATGTTGAGATCTTGCTAAAGCGTGACTTTAGCTTGGCTAGGTTGCTAGGGCGTTACCATTGCTTGGCTGGTTCTGTAACCGTTGTGGTCGCGGCACTACCGTCGGCTCCCGAGGAGACTAGGACCGAAGCACGTTGACAGAGGGTTTGGTGGCACTGAAAGTCGGCTTCTGAGAAGACTAGGACTAGTAGTGTGATCACCGCTAAGAGAAAGAGAAAGAGAGGGAGAGGAGTTGCTCTTAGAGAGGTTTGCTCTAGAGAGAACTTAGATCATCTTAGAGATGTTGTTATTGAATGTGAATGTGTCTTTTAGAATGAGAAGAGAAGGTGTTTATATAGGGAAGAAAAAGAAGAGTGAAATGATGAGTGGAAGAAAAATAATGAAAGTGGAATATGAAAGTGATTTGTAAAATATGGAAAAGATAGAGAAATGATGAAATGAAAGCAAGGCATGAAGGTGCAACAACATGGAAGTGATGATGATCTATTAAAGAGATTGTCTTGAAAAATATATCCAAGGAAAAGAAGAAAAGCATCTAGCTTTCTTCATGTGGGTAGGAAACATGAACATGTGAATATTGAGCTGGTTTTAGGTCAGTTTCTGCCCCTTTATTCCTTCAATTATTTCTCCAACAAGACTTCATTATATTCCTTCGACTTCTTCATATGAAATGTTCCACTATGAGTGTAGATCACCCTGGTAAAATTTCAGATTTTTTGGTATAGTGGTTGGGCCGAAAATGCTGCTGGACCTCTTACAGGTCCAGTTTTCCAGTTTTGCTTCTGTAGAAAATTGGGCTGATTGTTTGAAGGCCTTCCACTCAACAAAAGTTCTTGCACTCTTCATAAGAAATGATCCTTGGGCTGTCTAGAATGGATCTGGAAAGTTTCAGCACATTTCGATTTCATTTAGTTAGTCTGCCACCCCTCCTTCCTTGTCTAGCTCGGTTTTTCCTAGCCGAAGTAGGAAAATATGCTAAAGTTGACTTGTCATACTTCCATAGTAGGCTTTATTTAGCCTCTAAATATATATTTCGAGCTTGTCGACAATATATAGCTTGAGCCACTGACATTGGCTCAATTTCTCCAAGACACGCCTCAATTTCTCCAAGACACGCCTTGTCAGGCCAAAATGTTTATTTTGGGTCCAAACACTTATAAATCGTAGTTTGAATGGAAAACTATTCTTCTTTTTTTTGTCCAATCCGATGGATAACGGCGTGTTGACATTGATTTGAAAAGAAAAAAAAAACCTAAAAGATGAGACAAGCTGATGTGGCGATGATCTAACCATTGGAATATTTCAATGATTATGATTTTATGAAATTCATAACTTCATAAATACATACACTGCAGAACTTAAATTTTGCTGGATTCATGTATTAAAAGAGAAGCCTACAAGATGAGTGACTATAATTAAAGAGTACAAATTAGTGCGGAAGTTCTTATTGGAAAAGGCATGTGTATATATGTATGTTTTACAATAAGATACATAATTATAACTATAATTATGATAAGAGAAGTTTCTAACTAAATTCAAAGAATCAAATTAAAAGTAGAGAGCACATTTGTGAAGAGATTATCTTGAAGAGAAGATCATGCATGATCACCCGAGAGCATCAACGATAGAGTTAATTTCACGAAGAATATGGAATAAATTAGAAAGAGGAGGCTAGTCTTTTAATATCTCCAACAGTGGACTGCCACGGAGTCCAACTCTTTTGAGTCATTTAATTGATGTGATCAATGACAATCACATACGGTTAGCGTATGAAATCGATCATGATGTGATGTTTGAACCAGAGCAATCAAAGGGGAAGAGGTCATCTTTGCTACGCAGCTAGCTATGTGCATTCTTGTGATAAAATAGTATACAGTAAATGTGAAAATTTGATTGAAATTACACTGATGTGATTTAAAAGCTAGTTTTGTAAAATCATCTTGCTAAGTTCTAAATTATCTCATACAAAGAAATTAAAGTTTTATCTATGTATGTATATCCCATTTGGGTTTGATAACTTTAAGACGCTCCATATTTATTTGAAGATAATGTATTTCGATTGTTTTAGACATTGCTTGAGTCAATAAACTTTTTGACTTTATCATCGGAGCTCCTCTACATTGGTCTTTAACAATATATATATAGAGTGCAATTGTGTTGCACACTTGCACGTGATCACTTATATAGCTTAAAATATAAACAAATGCTGCTATTGTTAATATCATGTGTTGTTCTTAATACAAAATCTCAACGTATTTCAACACATATCTAATTGAATAATTTCTTTTTTAAGATCGAAAATAATTTATTAAACTTGTCTTACAAAATATTATCAAAAGTATCTTGACGTCCACATTAATCATTTAGTTTTCAAATTTTAGACCGTGTATTAATGTTTTTTTTTTTTTTTTGACTTTATTAAGGGGAATTCAAAGGCTTCCTAGGCATAAATCATTTCGGCGCATGTGAAATGCTCCAATTATGCATTGCAGTACAATGCCTGATCACTGTGACAGTTTCGGGGTTCAAACCTAGGTTGGGGAGCACACCCAACTAGGCAAAAACCACTAGGCCACTTGCAGTGGTTAGACCGTGTACTAATGTAGTTAGTGGTCATTGGTTTTTTTTTTTTTTTTTTTTCCTGAAAGAAAATACATAGTTTTGGATCTAATACAACATTACGTATTTTATTTGGATCGAAACAAATTCCAAAATTTAGGAAATGCAAAAAATGTACGCCCTTTTATATATTCTTGTGATTCTTTACTGCGTTGGCAGAGTTGAAATTTCCAAATTCCAAACCCAGAAATCCAAAACACACATTGACAGATAAAAATAATCATATACAGAAAGTGACACATCATTGCACATCAAAGAAGAATAGAAACCCAAACCCACCTGCATCCCAACCTAACGGTCCTCCCCTTCAACCCAAACCCTTCTTCCCAATCCCACCACTTTCCCACTTCCCAATTCCCATTCTCCAATCCCCCCCCCCCAACGTCCTCGATCCTCGTAATGCACTGGGTTGGATTCGTTTTGGGCATCCGACCCGAGCGGGGGAATGATCCGAGAGACTAGAATTCCTTGATTCAGGGCCTGATTTGGGTTCGATTGGAGATGAGTACGCCAAGGCAGCTTGTGAATGTCCGTGACCTTGTTGAGGAAGCCAAGAAGCGAATTGTCTTCCTCGCCGTTTGCGTCGTTGGCCTCTCATATCTCATGTCCTGTAAGTCGGTTTCTTTTTCTACATCTTTTTGTTCACGTTTGTTTTCGAATCGAAAATCGGGTATTGGGATGAAGAGGTTATGCTCAATTTTGAATTAGTTTGGTGTTGATATTGGATTTAGGGTGTCTGTGAGGATCACAGTGTTAATGTGCATTGTACGGCTAGTAAGTTATAAGACTATTCAATTTCGGGTAACTGTTTCAATACTTGAGTTTTTGCTAAGTAGTGGGGCAATGCGCAAATTGGATCGAGGGCTTTGACATGGGTTCGAGTAGAATGCATTTGTATTTAGATAAGCAACAACTGAAGCTGTGTCTAGAGCTAATCGGGTAATTATTGCATATTTGAATGGTGTGCTAGTTCAATATAGTTGTAGGTGGCATTTTTAAGCTGTTACATGCCCCGGCATGCTTTGGTATTTTGATTACTTGTGTTAGAAGCTAGGACGCGCTTGCTGTATGTGATGTTCATGCTGTTTTCTTTCCTTGTTATGCAGCTTAGTGTTGTTGTTGTTTTTATTTCAGTGACAAGCTCCAATGTTTTGGTCAACTTGCCTGCTGCTGCTTCCTTGATTGTAATCCTTCGCTACTTATCTCTGGATTATGAAATGCGAAGAAAAGCCGCAGCATACAACAATAAACCACCCCCAGCAAATAATGCTTTCCAAACCAAACCAGTTCCATTGCCTAACACTGTTGGAAAGTCTGAGTGGAGAAGAAAAGTTAATTCTCCTGTTGTTGAGAAAGCTATAGAACACTTTACCAGGCATCTAGTTTCTGAGTTTGTGACAGATCTATGGTATTCTCGTCTAACACCAGATAAACAAGGTCCAGAGGAACTGGTGTGCATTATCAATAGTGTCCTTGGGGAACTTTCAGCACGCGTGAGGAATATAAATCTGATTGATCTTCTCACAAGGTTATTGTCACGAAAATAGCTTAACAGGGTGTTATAAATATAGAATAGAATGATTTCTGAAGATATTATGTTACGATGATGCAGGGACCTTATCAATCTCATATGCTCTCACTTGGAACTTTTTCGCATAACACAAGCAAAGATTCCAAAGCAACAATCAGAATTGATGACAATTGAAAAACGAGATATGGAATTAAGACTCGTCTTGGATGCTGAAAACAAATTGCACCCTGCTCTATTTTCTGCTGAAGCTGAGCACAAGGTTGTTTGTTTTCGCTTAGTCAATTTGTAACCTTATCTGGGACGACTAAGGTTTTGTCCCTCCTCATATAATCCAGTTTCTCAGTTTTGATAACCATATTTACTGTACCGTGTATCTACAGGTTTTGCAGCATCTGATGGATGGCCTTATTTCTCTCACATTCAAGCGTGAAGATCTGCAGTGCACTTTGTTCCGTTATATTGTCAGAGAGCTTCTTGCTTGTGCAGTAATGCGTCCTGTCCTAAACTTGGCTAGTCCAAGGTATTCATTCTTTCTTCTTTGCTTCATGTTTCTTTATGCTCGGATGCTGTTAAATTGTCTCTTCCATTTTTGTGTGACAGGTTTATTAATGAAAGAATTGAACAGTTGGTCATAAAGATGAACGAATCTAAAGGTGTTACCACGGGACAAAAGGAATTTCTATCCAAACAAGAGGAGTCGTCGAGTATTTCATCCGATCACTTCTCTAGGTACTTAGACCCTTCTGTTACAGGTGTTGAACTTGTGCAATTGAAAAATGGACAGTCCAGAACTTCTGCAGACAGACATGCAGCAGAAAATGTGAATGGATCAAAAGACCCATTGCTTTCGATTGATACTCCATCTTCTCGTCCATGGAACTCATTGCGAATGAACTCCCAAAGTATCAATGAAAGGGTTGTAGAACAGCATAACTCAGGAGGAGAATGGGGAGACATGTTAGATCTGGTATCTCGCAGAAAGACTCAAGCCCTTGCTCCTGAAAATTTTGAAAATATGTGGGCAAAAGGGAGAAATTACAGAAAGAAGGAAGGTGAAAATTCGATATCGGCGCAAGTCCCAAAGGGTTCTTCCGGAGGGAAGTCGATTGCAGGGGATCATACTAGGGAAAAATCTAATCCCACCGATAAGCAAAATGTATCTAAGCTCAATCTGACCTCTCAGTCAGGATCTACCAATCAGGTTAAAGTAAACAACTCTTTCCGCCCGGAAGGTCAAAACATACCGAATCGCTCTCCAGGTCCTTTGTATGAGGAAGATGATCAACACAGTCCTTTGAGGTTGGTGGAGACCGACTCAGGAAGCAGTACTTCTTATACTTCTGAAGATCAAGAAAGTGACGGTGCAACAGGTCTTGATTCTCCTGGAACTAAAGTTTGGGATGGTAGAAGTAATAGAGGTATGACTGTATCTCACATCCATCACCCACTTGAAAATTCTGAACGTCATATTGCAAAAAAGACTGGTAAAGGGAATCAGCGCTTTCAAAGGTCTAGGCTGAAAAAATCTAAACCAAGCAATAAGAAGTTGCCTGTTTGGCAAGAGGTTGAGAGAACAAGCTTCTTGTCTGGAGATGGGCAGGACATACTCAAATCTTTAAAAGGGCATGCCCATATTGAGGACTCCAGCGATGATTCTGAAAATGAAAATTTTGGTAGAATTAACAGTGGAGCAGCCACTTCTTCATCTGCACCATCTGTATCTGATAATTCCCTGAAAAATTCTTTGGCAGTGGATTCTTTTTTCAAGTTGAAATGTGAGGTACTTACCTTTAAACTCAATAACTTGTCTTGATCCTGCATGCTTATATTTTGTTTTCTGTTATAATGATGAACGTTGATTATGTACTGCATATCTTCTGCTGCAGGTATTGGGTGCAAATATTGTCAAGAGTGACTGTAAAACATTTGCTGTATATTCCATATCTGTGACGGATGTAAATAACAATAGTTGGTCAATCAAAAGAAGGTGCTGGATAAATCTTCTTATATAGTATATAATATATTTGGTAATGATAATATTCTAATTTTTTTAACTCAAAATTATTGGTTGTTCTCTATAGATTTCGCCATTTTGAGGAGCTACATCGGCGTTTAAAAGAGTTTCCTCAGTATAACCTTCATTTGCCACCAAAGCATTTTCTGTCAAGTGGTTTGGATTTACTTGTTGTTCAAGAAAGATGTAAATTGCTTGACAAATACTTAAAGGTTAACAATGCAATCCTACTATTGACTTACATTCGTTTTTCATATGTATTTGATTTGAATCATGATGGTCAGCTTATTATATGAAAAGGACGCCCAATGTTTACATAGCAACCTTGTTTGTCTCTGATTTGCTAATATTCCTTCTTGGGCTATGCCTTTAATGATTCAAACTTGCGTTGCCCATTGTCTTCAGGAGCTTATGCAGCTTCCAACAATCTCAGGGTCCATTGAAGTTTGGGACTTCTTAAGTGTCGACTCCCAGGTTCAATACTTTTTTCTTCTTTTGGGTGTTGGTTAGGCTGCATTGATTTTTCTCTGAGAAGAGTTATGACTTTTCTATTCATGGGAAATATGCTTATCATGTTTTATCTTTTGATGCAGACTTATTTATTTACAAATTCATTTTCTATAATCGAAACACTGTCAGGTGAAAATCAGTTAACTGCACAATTTTAAATTCATTTGTCTCTTTCCTTCTTGTTACTAATTCTGATTTATCATTTGTAATTTTTCTAGTTGGCCTAGATGATAAGCCATCTGAAAAGAGTAAAAAGGCTTTAAATTTCGGTGAGCCTGTGATTGATCCATTTTCCTTGAAGAGGGAACAAATTGGCATTGGAATTAAGGATTCTACTTTACAAGTGAAGAATAATGCTGTTGGAGATGGGCTAAGATTAAATGCAAAAGGCTCTTCTTCTCCGGTCCAAAATCCTGGCAAAGATTTTGGAAAGCCACTCAATACTCCTGGCACATGTTCAAGCACTGGAGGACAAAAACAGGCATCTTCTCTCATGAACTCAGGAAAGACTTCAAAAGGAAGGGAGGAACAGGAATCTGAATTGTTTCTTGATGCTTCTACAGACCCTACCCTTCCTATGGAGGTAAATTTCCAGGCTCTATGATTCTATCTGGTTTGTTTTCCTATGACTTTGATACAGATATATACTCATGTTTTTAGAGTTATTGCACTTGATCATCATCTGATGTGGTATCTTTCCTCTATAACACTCTTATTGATGCAGTGGGTGCCTCCAAATGTAAGTGTTCCGATATTAGATTTGGTAGATGTCATTTTTCAGCTCCAAGATGGTGGATGGATCAGGTACTTTTTATATGTCATTTTAGAATAATACATGCAACCTGAAATTCAGTTCAACAAATTCACATGGTAGTGCCATTTGCATTTTCTGAAACCACAGGCGCAAGGCTTTTTGGGTGGCCAAACAAATACTACAACTAGGGATGGGTGACGCCTTTGATGACTGGTTAATTGAGAAAATCCAGCTTTTGCGTAAGGGATCGATTGTTGCTTCTGGGATTAAGCGAATTGAGCAGGTACTTTTTGAAGTTGATTGTTTCTTAGAGTTACAATGAGTTATGAAGCTCATATAAAATAATATATAAATATATAAAATTATTTTATATATTTATGTGTGTGTGTGTGTGTGGTCCTTTTTTCCATTTTCACTAAATTACTTAGCTTGCTTCGTCATGTACTTATTAGTGTTTCAGATAGATTTAAATTTAGTGGTTTAGAAGGTTTACAAGTTAACTTTTGCAAGTGCAACTATATTCTGCTTCCAGTTATTCTCACTGATGCCAGTAATGGAGATTCATTAGATTAAAGTACAGTTTTCTGTAACCAAAAAAAAAAAAGAAAAGTAGTTCAGTTTTCAGTATGAAAAAGTTGGTGCTAGTGTTTTCTATGTAGCCAGGGCAACAGAAGTTCAGATATTTCTAGAAGGGATATATGGTCTTGAATTTAGAATGCTAGGTGATTATGTGCTTTATCTTTAAGTGTGATGAATATTTTTTTTCTTTCTCTTTTTAGTTAGCAATTTAAAGAGTAAAAAAATTATTTAAACTGTATTTGGTGTGGATTTTACCCCCCCCCCCCCCCCCCCCCCCAAAACAAAAAAAAAACAGTAAAGACTACTATATTTCATCATTATAAATAATAACCTTTACTTTAAATCGAATATGTTAGGGTTGACCTTTCGGTATAAGTATTGGTTAATGCATCTCTGTTCCCTTTCTTGATATCATTATCAGTCCAAAGCTTCTATTAGTTCCTCATTCGAAGATAATTGTAAATTAGAAGGTTCTGTTAGTGTTAATTGGATTGCCATTTTTTCTAAATAGATACTCTGGCCTGATGGAATATTTATAAGCAAGCATCCAAAGCGACGACCGCAGCCATCTACAAATTTACCCCAAAATTCACCTCAGGGTCAGAGACCCATAGCAATATCATCCCCTAGACTCGATGAGCACCAGCAACAGGAAGCAGATCGACGTGCAAAGTTTGTTTATGAATTAATGATTGGTAAACATATGGCTCAGCACAACCCATAATTATTTTCTGCACTTTACGTGCAGAATATCCATTCAAATCTGTGTCTAATAATGTGATTGTGGCATACTCTGCATACTCATACTTTCTACTTCTGAATGCACAGATAACGCACCAACTGCTATTGTCAGTCTTGTTGGTACCAAGGAGTATGACAAATGTGCCAAGGATCTCTATTACTTTCTTCAGGTAGTTATAGACATTAGATAGTTAAGAATGCCGGTTATCTCTGCCTGTCCTATCTCATTTGTAACAACTTCTTTTCTTTTCTTGGGCAGTCATCTGTTTGCTTAAAGCAACTGGCTTTTGACCTTCTCGAGCTACTGCTTTCATCTGCATTTCCAGAGATGGAACATGTATTTAAGCAGGTGCATGAAGAAAAACATAGGTTTGGTGAGTTCAAAGCACAATAGTGGTGGGAGTATAGTTCAATTTTTGAGACAAAATACAAGCATGGATCTACTTGGTATGACAACATGATTCTGTTGTCTGCTTAGTTCATTTTGAAGGCGGTTTTATACGTTTCATTTGTATTGGCGACCAAAGAATCAATTCGTTCTTGTCTGAATTTTGTAAGTAGCTCTTAGTTAGCTCCTTGAGGAAATTCAATGTAAATCTTCAGATTAGTGAAATATTAATACGAATTTCCATCTTTTTTTGCCCGGTAATAATACAAAGTTCCTCTCTTTACCTTATTATAATAGAACATACTCATATTATACTAATATATTGATCAACTTGATATTTGACTTTGCAAACCTGCAGTCAAGTTATTCAACACAATTAGATCTTTTCAGTATGTGAGGAACACCTTTGCTGATTCCTAATCCGTCACCCTCACCTTAGACAACTAGTCAGTGTGAGACTAGAGCCACCTTGATTGCCAATTTGCTCTGAATGAGATGACATTTGCCAGTCATCAGCAAAAGAGTTTCGCCAAGGACCTATTCATCAGCGAATGTCATCTTCTTGGCAACGGTATGTGGCAAGTCAAAGAGGCAGACCGTGTGTAATTTTACCCATACTACATTTCTTGTCGACAGCGATACAATTGTTCTTGTGGATATAAACAAAAACAACACCAAGGCAAACTCATTCAAAATTTGCAACAGTGAGATTATACTTCAAAGTGATTGTGGTGGATGATATTCTGCCTTTCGGATGAAAAAGATGCTTTAAAGCAGATCAGTAGGGTTTAGGAGCAAATATTGTTGCAGTTTGCGAGCATAGCTTGAGAATAAAAAAATTTGTTGAGGACTTGAGGTCTGTTTAAAAATTAATACTTTACCAAGTGATCATATCTCTGGTAACTAGGCCATTTACAAACGGGCAAAATTTGACCCAAACGTCCACCTTAAACGATGCTAGGTTAGTTACAAACTGTGCATTTGCTCTTACCAAAACAACTAGTCCAAATCATAGTAATGGCATAATGGCATGTCGCGCCATGAGGTTAATAGATGGTGCGAAGCTGTAAGACACAAATCATATGATTTACCTTTCTATTCCCGAGTGAAATAAATGCACCTTCATCAATACATAAAAATATAAGCCTCCAAAAGATTCCATATCAATACATAAAAATATAAGCCTCCAAAAGATTCCATACAATGTCAACAAGGGCAACAGAACTTGGTAGTTAAAAAACAAACTGCAAAAGAACCTCAGTGGCAAGAAAAGATGGTAATTAAAGGGTTCAAGGCTAAAGCAATCGTGTTTATGACCAGCCCTGCCACTTAAAAGATGGTGGCAACTAGGATGCTTCAACAAGGTTATCTAAGACTGAAAAGCATGGATGCAACTATCCCTTCATTTGAATTCCAAGAATACAAGATATAGACTAACCATCACTAAGCCAACAAAATCAATAGCACCAACACTACATTTAAGCCAAACACTACGATTCATCAACAGAGCACGTTTTTTTTTTTTGGTTTTTGGCCCACTGTCACATTAAAATCATATAAAGCTTAGAAAAACAGACAGCAAAGCTACAGTTTCAATGACTTTCTAAATTACTTAAGAGACCGGCCAATCAGTAGTTAGCATTCGGATAAAAAAAAATTCAACTTAATGGGTTATTCACAATACTAGGATGAGACATAAGCACAAACAAATGATAATTCAAACCAAGAATGTAGTCCATTCCTCCAAACGAGTTGAGCATTCATAGTCAAAACAACAAAAACACAGAATTTCTGATAATATCAAACCATCATGTAATTAGAAAGTAAGGACTAGTGACTAGTCTGATACATTTCATGTTCAAAACTCAAACCAACTAAAGCAATAATAGAAGTTTTGCCCTCGATAATAACAATAACAATGTTCTTAAAGAACTTGTCCAGAATCATAAAGCGCCCTAGTAAAGCTATAACCACCGGTACCCAAAATGACACTCTCACATACTTAAGCAGAAGCTGCAGCTCCCTTCTTCCTTGGTGCAGCTTCGGTACCTGTTCAAAACAAACCAATTAATCGCAAAACTAAAACCAGACCAAACATCAACGATGCACAAAACAAAAACGATCAATACCTTCTCTGAAACCGCTCTTGAACCTGCGTGGGACATTGCGCAGATACCTCATCCTTCCGGTCCCCGTGGTCTTCCTCCTGATGGCCTTCACACTCCAGTTGACTATTTCCAAAAACCAAGCACACCAATCAAAAACCCAAAACCCACAACAATTCTAAAGGCAACAACTTTACTACAAAACCCTCATCAAAATCAAAAATTCCTTTTCTGGGTACTCATAAATCCTAACCAAAACTCCATCTACAAGAACAAAATCATGAAGCGAGAGAGAGATAAAGAACAGGGTTTCGTACATTTCCTGGTGCGGGCAGCTGGGTAGGCACAAGCGGAGCAGCGACTCTTCTGGAGATGGAAGCTGCGACGGCCACACCTCACGCAGAGGGTGTGGGTCTTGTTCCTCCTCTTACCGAAACTTCCAGTTCCCTTACCCTGTTTGATGGAAAAACCAGTCAGTAACTCCGATCTGTGAAATCGTAGAAGAAGAGAATTGAGAGAGAAAGGGTACCATGGGTGCGGCAGAGAAACCCTAAGCTGCTACTGAGATGGAGTTGTTTTTGACTAGAGCGCTGGAGCGGCGGAGAGGGAGAGAATTTATATGAGGGAGAATATGAGTGTGTTAGGTTAAGGTGGAACTCCGAGTCTGGCAAATTTGGGCTGCAGATTGGTTATGGGCCTCATGCAATGGACCTTCTCCCTTCTACTAAATCACCAAATACCAACAAGTTTGGGTGTAGAGCTGAGTCATTGTTTTTTTTCCAAATTCTAATCAAGGACTAAAATATCAAATATCGATAGTCAAAAAAACGGAAATTTCGATCTAAGCAAATTTTCAGAAAAATGATGGAAATTTAGAAAGTAACATGGAAATCATTAATGAATTTTCATGAAATGTATGAAATGTTTACATGATCAGTTTCCTATAATATTTCAAAAAAAATGTTTGACAAACTTTTTTTTTTTTTTTGAATAAAAGTTTGACAAACTTAATTGTATAATGATTGTAGTAATTTGGAGTATAATAAGATACATGACAAAGATATAAAATTCTACATGAGAAATCTAAAAAATGATTTAAATAGGAGATTAGGAGAGTTAGCTATTAATTATAATAATATTTCATAATTAAATAGATATGTTAAAAAAAACATCGGTCTTTAAATAAACAGAAAAAGAAGTAGAAAATGGTCCATAGAAATACAGAGAAAAGTTTTTTTTTTTTAATAGAGCCAAATGTTTACTAGTTAGCAAATTAGGTACATAGAAAATTTATAAGCATGGAGGGAAAAGACTCAAAGGTCTTCCTATAAATTTTTAAAGTTTTTCTCTTTAGATGTAGGGAAAATTTTGCAAACAGTACACCAAGTAAATGCCACTAATAATTTCCATACATAATGTTCCAAACCGATCATTTTGGTACCCGACCCACTTTGTAGACATACCGTCATTGACGCCGTTTACTCTTATGTTATTATTCATTTGTCAGAGGATAATTTAGTACTTTTACCTCTCTCTGACTTTGATTCTCTCTCTTTCTCTTCCTCCATGGCCGCGACCCGAAATTTTCCCAATCCTTTACCTACTCTCTTGTTATCTTTCCTCCAAGCTCTTTTGTAACCAAACCCAATCCCAATATCATAGGAATTAACTCCATAATTGTAAGTGAGATCCATTACAAAGTTCGTTTCTTCCAGCCCGAATCCGAGGAAAGCATCTGAGTACTTCTCTTCTGGAATATCCCTCTGCCACAATAGCTTCATCCCAAGAGCCTCAGTGTAAAACTTGGTGGTGCGCTCGAGATCGCCGACGCGGCGCTTGTCCTTCTTGGGCCATTCCAGAAGCCCCGGAGCGACGAATATCCTCATCAATTTCTTCTTCTATCGTCTGATTCATCAGAGTGAATGGGAGCCGTTGGATCCGCCCACGATTCTTCCTCCCCTCACCTTCATCGTCGCCCGCCGCCGCCCGCCTCCGCCCGCCTCCGCATCGCCAGCAATCGTAATTGAAACCTTGAATTCTCCAACAACAATATCAAATCGAATTTCAAATTTCTTGATCAAATTGGGTTTCTGCAATTAAAGGTGAGGGACTGGGTTCGATGCTTAGATCACAGAAGTAAGGTGATAGAACTTACTTTGAATTTCTTGGATAGCTAGCCATGCCTGAAGACAAAGCTTTGCCTTTGATAGAGAACATGATGAACAAGAGGGAAAGACAATTCGCAGGGTTTTGCTACTAGTATATTTATTTTATTTTTTAACAGAGTTAAGCCTTCTCTGGTTCACTCTCGTACTCCATATCTTCCTTACTGACCATAGCCATCAATTCAACTATTACAGCAACAAAAACCCTAGATTGGAGTTGGAGATCTTGAACAGATGAACCCAATAGAGAGAAGATGTGGGAAGTGAGGATGAGAGATAAAAGATTGCATCTTTGTAGTTGTTCAATCTTTAAAAAGTTTGGTTTCGGCGGAGAAGCTTGAGAATTGAAGGGTGTTGATCGATGGTAATGGTTGGAATTGCGGAATTGCAGAATTGCAGAGGTGATCGAGATTGGGAGGGGGGAAGAGAGATGGGTGCCCATAGTGAGTCAGAGACAGAGACAGAGAGAATGTTGTGCGCCCAGAGTAAGAGAGAAAAAAGCCAGATGCTCAGAGTAAAAACTTGAAGAGACCAAATTACCCCTCAAATTAACGGCGTCAGTGACGGTATGTCTACAAAGTGGGTCGGGCTTGAGAGTCTGTGTACCAAAATGATCGGTTTGAAACATTATATATATGTATGAAAATTATTAGTGGTCTTTACTTGGTGTACTATT
The DNA here is from genome assembly GCF_958449725.1 of Rosa rugosa. Lineage (NCBI taxonomy): Eukaryota > Viridiplantae > Streptophyta > Magnoliopsida > Rosales > Rosaceae > Rosa > Rosa rugosa. The sequence continues at coordinate 48,722,936 of NC_084820.1, read as the reverse complement.
TGCAAAATTTTACCTTAGATGTATGTTACTTAGTTTAGTCGGATTGGATAAGGACAAGAGCTAGTTTTCACGAGCCACATATTGTGAGAGGAATATCAGGAATTTCGGGAGAATATCAGGAATTTCGCGAAAATTTCGAATATTTCCGGAAATATCGCGAAAGTTTCGAATATTTCCGGAAATATCGCGAAATTTCGAAAATTTCTCATGATATTCTCTTGGTAAGTCAACGATATATCGAGACCCTAAAAAAACGAAAATATCGCGGAAATTTCGGGGATATTATCGATTTTTCAGTCCTTGATTCTAACTAAATAACAATACCCAAATGTAAATTTACCTAATAAAGGTTAAATAACCAAACCGAAAAATAATGGCATGTTTATCGCTGTTTAATAGCTTAATCGTCAATAAATCAGAGATCCTCACCATCTCCCTTTTGTGAGTTTTTAGTCTATCATTGTTGGGAGAGTTTGAGGATAGCTAGTTCCTAATCCATAGGAAAATATTTTTGTACATATTAATTTGAACACACCTATCTTCCTCAGTTATCTTTCAATAATCGTTTCTAATTATTTAAAAAAAAAAATCAATTCAGATACATATAAGAGTATCTTTAGCAATGCTAGTCATTTCTTAGTCAAATTTTAGCTAAAGTAGCTAAAAAGTCATTTTAGCTAAAGTAGCTAAAAAGTCATTTTAGCTAGAGTAGCTAAAAAGTCATTTTAGCTAGCCACTTTAGAATTACGTCTGCATCAATGCTCTCTATTTTAGCTAGTTTTGAATTTATATCTTTATTAATTAAGCCAATTCCTGGCAGAATGGTTAAATTTTTGAAGTACCTATAATGCCCACAGTTTATTAAAACTCCACATACATGTAAATATTGTATGAAGGATATGATGGTAATTTTGAAAATCAAAGGCAAAACAAAAACCATGGGAAGAGAATGCTGCGGCAGAGAAGAGAAAAAAAAAATTAAAAAGGCCGCCGTCTCACACGATCTCCAGACTTCAGGGGAACTGCCAGGGCACGATCTCAACGCAGGCGAAGACTCAAAATGACGTGGGAGTTTATCGGAGTACATATGGCTACATCAGTTCTCACCCATCTCCCAATTTACAGTTCTTGCAAAAGTAAAAAACAAACACAGAAAGAAGAGCAAAGCATAATCAAACCCAAAAAAAAGGAGAAAATTATTATCAAATTGGCTGACAGTTTGATAATTGTTACTCTACGATTCAATCCACATGAAGTCCTTACTTCAACCAATAAGGTATGCCTTTGCTTTATGTATCGAAAGGGTTGGCAATTAGCCTCTAGGTGCGTCAATCTTTGCCAACCAATTTTAGAGTTCTTTGTTTATTGGAAGAAAATTGAACAGAGAATAATTTTGTATTGCAAGAGAGGATCAATTAGGAGGCTATCGTGGATAAAGGAGGCTATGTCCACAAGAATGATCCACTAGGAAGAGGATCAAGGATGCTATGTGGATAAACAAAAGCCTGTGATTTTGGAGAAATTAGAGTGGACTGGTAGTATACTTTGATCAAGAGGGGAGGGCAATTACTTTGCTCAGAAGTACAGTAGGGGAGGGCAATTAATACCGATGATATTATGAATGGTTTTTTTTGTGTTTTTGAAATGAATATTAAATAGTTTAAATGTATTTATAAATTAAATAAAATAACTTAAAATGAATGTTTTAAATTATAGAGAGCCTCATCCTGCTCTATATATTTAGGAGCGAGATAGCTAAAAATTATAATAGAGAGCCACTTAAGAGTCTTGTGCAGCTGCTAAAATAGATAAAAAACTAAACATGCTCTCCAAAATAGCTAAAGAGTCATAATAGAGAGTCTGCTAAAGATGTTCTAAGACCATAGACATATAAGACAATTTTTACTAACTTTGCTATAGACATATTTTTTAATATGTATTATCAGATACATATTAGACCATTCAGACACGTATAGATTATCAATTGCCATTCACCCTGATAGTGACATAGTGAACCTTGACTTCATGAAGGTGTTTGATGAATTTCCTAGAAATGCATCTAATGAGACATACATTTGTTTAATCCCAGAGAAAGCAGAGGCTATTTTGGTCGGGGATTTTAGACCAATATCCAGCAAAAAAATGTTAAGCTCTCACCACTTTCAATTGAGTTTAAGTTTTATTTAGAATTGCTTCTGAAACACCATTAAAAAAAAAATAGCAAAGTTACTTCTCAAAATCACTTTTAGAACTCACAGAAAAATAAATTGCATTTAATTGCAAATTTTTTAATATCATACATATGTTGTTGTTGAAATCATATCATCTATTGTTTTTTTTTTTCTTCCTCTAAAAAAGAGTAGAAATTGACATTTGATGAACTTAAATTACAGTTGACCGAAACAAAAAACCTCTAAACTACGGTTGGGAACCTGTGAATGGCCCCTGAAGTTCACTCTCAGTACTTTCTTATTTAATAGATCAAACTTGACAATTCAATAGAAAGGCAAAGCGCTCACACATTACAACAAGTACAAAGTAAAACCCTACTACTGAAGACATAGGCCACAGTGGCCTCTATCAGTTTTGGTTAATCTATGCTTCATATAATTGAACACGATCAAAATTCGAAAAACTAACGCCAAGAACACGGGCCAACCAATTGCATGCACTATATGACTATAAAGCACCGTACTCTTTTCAAGGACGTCCATTCTCCTCCTCTGTTTCGTGGGTGGTGTCGCCATCCCTCAAAGTCTTCAATCCGGCAAGACACCTCACGATGAGCTCCTTCAAAGTCTTGAATTCGTCAACTACTTGAGGAATTGCTGCAGCAACTTTAGTTTGATACAATCTCTTTAAGTAGCACCACGATTTTGTTAAAACCCTCACCAAATTAATGGTCCAAGAGACGAGGGCTAACCACCCAAAAGCTGGAACAAGACTAGAGTGCCACAGACGACGGTAATGTTATTCGTGAATTCAGCTTCATCCGGATCGGACTCGACATTGGAGTGAGTTTGGGCATCAGCAGTAGCCAGTGAGACGGTGTAGAGGGACAAAGCCAAAAGAAGGGCACGCGTGGTAAGGAAGTCTGTGACAAAGGGAGACGGACTACTTCCGAAACCTCCTCCGTTCTTGAGCACGACACAGACGCCGAACATGTTGGTAAGATACAAGATACGGTCGTTGAATGTCTTGTGGTAAAGATACTCGCCTGTTACTGCTACGTCGTCAGCTTCGCTGCCTAACTGCATCCCATCATCATTTGCTTCCTCCCCACCAGTTGAGCTCATCCTTTGTACGTAGTTTGTACTTCGGGCTCCTGGCCCTCCTCCTCGATCTTCTCCTTTGTACTCCTTGCCCCTCTTCTTCTCCTCCTCCGATCGAGCTCCTCCCCGTCTCCTCCTTTCTCCTCAAAGCTCCTCCGTGCCTCCTCCCCTTTCCTCCTCCTTGCTCTGTTCCTTGTTCTGTATTAGGCTCATACCGCATAGGCGTATATATAGATATATTTTTTTTGAAAGAAAATTAATTATATATATATATATATATATATATATATATATATATATATATATATATATAAATATTTGGTGTACAGAAACCCATTAGAAACCACGAGTTGTGCAACCCATTAGGGCAAGTTCACTCGTTGGGTCACCAGGTCACCCACTATTCATTACTTTTTAGTGTTAATTTCGTGCCCTGGGTCACGAACACAGTGTATTTCGTGCCCTGGGTCACCCAGTACAGTGTTCTGGGTCACCATGGTGACCTGCACAGTGTATTTCGTGCCCTAGGTCACGAGCACAGTGTATTTCGTGACCCAGAGAATGAAAATATACACTAAAAAGCAGTGAATAGTAGTTGACCCGGTGACCCAACAGGTGAACTTGCTCTTAGAAACTTAGAAAGTGCATATGCAAACTATATATAGATATTTAGTGTATAGAAACCCATTAGAAAATAGAAAGTGCCACTTCCCTTAACCTGTTGCCGTCTTGGTGGGGCCTTCAGGTGCATCGTTAATCAGACGTCCCCGACATCTGGACAAAAAAAAAATATATATTTTTTTTATCATAGGCTGTGACCGCTGTGTGAAATCACTGCCTATTTAAGTCAGGAATTATCTGATTTTTAGAAAAAGATTATTTGTTCCTACAAAAGTGGTTCATGACGCAGCAAGACTTTCGCATAATTACTGTTTTTTGCATTTCTTCCCCCACAAAAAAACCTTCTCGTTGGTTCATTAAATGGATTCCTACAATTACTGTTTTTTGCATTTCTTCCCCCACAAAAAAAAAACCTTGTCGTTGGTTCATTAAATGGATTCCTACAAAGCATGGCCACCTAAAACTTTTTATTTTTTATTTTTTATCTAATCATCATCCATACTTCATTCCAGCAGAAGGAAAGTTACAAGTAGGGAAGAAATGTAGTACAAAAGCTAAGAGACCTACTTCTAACTCAGTCAAATCATCTGATCTGAGCATAACATTCTAAACTCTAATAAACAAAAAATAGAGCTAAAAACTCCAGAACACCAATGAGGCTACAGATAACCATAAACCGCCAACGGGCCACAGAATGGTTCGAGCCAACGCCGGCATACCAATTGAGTCGTGGCTCAGACCCAAGAAGGAAGAATGAGCACCAGTCATCTCCGCCTCGTCAGCTAGTGAATACACGTGATAGAATCTGTTTAGAGGATCAACATCATAATAGGCGTTCGTGTTTGAAAGCATTGAAGCACAACAAGACCCAAAACGGGTCAACCACAAACAATAACAGAAAACTAAAACTAAAACTGGAAAAAACTGAAGAAGAACAAAGTGCACCCGCCAGGCTTAGACCAAAGTTGGATCAGAGTTAAGCCAAATCTAGAAACCAAGCCAAGCCCAGATCTAAAAGCAGCTCACACCCTACCCAAACTTCGATCCAGACCTGCAACAACCTCAGCTGCAATCCGGATCTTCCATCCCGTTCCTCCAACCTTTGTCGGTGATCCAACCGGCCCCCGATCAAGAAACGACCACCGTTGATGGACCACAACTGACCCACGGCCTCTCCGCATGAAGCAATACACCAACCCTTGGGACAAAACACCAACCCAGATCGAGATCCAAACTGGAAAGGATCTCTGATCTGCTCGACGGCCGCCCAAACTACCCGATCCAACCAACAATAGGATCGGGATTAACAACCCCCAAAACAGCCCTCTCCCCCTCTGCTGTCACCGGATCTGAAACCATTTGACCCCATCGCTTGATCAGCAGACTCAGACCGGCTCGCACCAACATCTTCCTACATAACCACAAACCAAGGAGATGAGCATCGATTGAAAACAAAAACGGCGGGCGCACACCAAGGACTCTCATTTCCCAAATAGGAGCACTGCGGTGAGGGCACCGGGAAAGAGCACATATCTCATGCTTGGACTTTTTTTCTCTAGGCGCGTATGGCTACCTAAAACTTGACTCTGATGGTTTTGTGATTTTGAACTCAAGTGAGACTCAACTGGAGAACCTATTTTGGCAGCTAGCAATAATGTTGGTTAGCAGGATATTCTCGTGGCAGAGCCTTTAGCTGTACGAGCAAGATGACATGCAGCCTGGATGGATTTACTCATACTGTAGTTGAGCGTGATTCCAAATTGCTTATTGATAGTATTACTGGTTTCGGTCTGACTCCCTGACAAGTAAAACATGTAGTATAAGACATTAAAACCCTTGCAAATCTCACTCAGGTGGCTTCCTTCCATCATACTAAGAGAGAGACCAATTTCTTAGTAGATGTCATTGCAAAGGCTGGCCATAATACTCAGGCTCAAAGCTGGTTTTGAGCACTACCCATTTCCGTTTCTCAGGCTTTTCTCCTGGAACATTTAGGTGTTGATTGTTGTAGAAGTTTTTGGTTGTAGTTCTTTTGTTTTTCAAAAAAAAAAAAAAAAAAAAAATAATATATATATATATATATATTTTTTTTTTTTTTTTTTTGTGGGTCTGAAACAAAGGATCAATTCACAATAATAAACAACATTTTCTGTAAACTGTAATTTGTCCACTTCCTTAGGTAACCAGATAAATTCCATTTTCATCAAAATGTTGTTATTTCATAAAAAGAAACGTGATTTGTCCATATTTTCTAAGCATAATTGTCAAATTGCTACCCTGGGTTTCACCTTAGTGTCACTTTGCCACCCTAAGTTTTTAAAATTAGCCAATTTGCTAATCTAAGTTCTGTTTTAGCCAATTTGCTACATTTCCATCAAATTTGCTGCTCTAATCTTTTAGGATTAACCAATTTATTTTTCTAAACTTTCAAAATTAGCCCATTACTACTTTAGATGTTCAAAATTAATTCACGTTTGGAAGAAGAAATGGACAATAAATATGACGAAAAATAGCAAATTGGATAATTTTGACCTGTATCAAATGGACAATTAGTATACGAGGTGTTTGGCTCGACCAAGAAGGCTAGCAAACAGTCTCTTAGGATCAAACACGAGGTAAGTTGTTAATCCTTTTATACAAATGCTTAAACGGATTAAATATAGAGAAAAATTCAGCTACTGTTCCGAAACTATTCTGCTAAGGCTAATTTGATACCCGAACTCTCAAAAGTATCAATGTGATACCCAAAGACATATTTTGATGTCAACGTGATACTTCCGTAAAAAAGACCTAACGGCCCCGTCTATTTGTTGACGTGGGCATGTGGGCCCCATGTGATATTTTTATCAAGGGCAAAATAGTCTTTCATTACCAGCTAATTAAAAAAAAAAAAATGAAGCACAGAGCTCCATCTCTGTCTGTCTGTCTGTCTCTCTCTCTCTCTTCTCTGATCGGCGACTCTCATCTGCTGTGATTGGAGAGGGTTCTAATTCGACGATCACCGAGAGGGTTGTTGTTCAGAAACGCCTCCGAATTCTGATCTAGGTGATTGTTGTTACAAACAAGATGGAACAGCCAGTGAATCACGACGAGCAAATTCGGCCATTGGTGCGAATTGACGGTAGGGTTTCGAATCATGAACTTGTTGAGCCAGCGACAGCTAATCGAGGCGGGCAATGAGGAATTTGAGGGCCTCGGTGATCTTTCTGGCGGGAGGGATGGGGAATTTGAGGATGACTTGGAGGGAGTGAGAGGAGAGGTAGGAATTGATGGCAGAGAGGGCAGATTGCTGGTAGGAGTGGTCTTTGTAGAGGTCGACGTTGGAGATGGAGCTGCCGGGGCTGCAGCCGATTCCGATGGAGGAGGGGCGGCTGCTGGCGAAGCTGGCGTCAGAGTCGCGGTGGCGGAAGTGGTCGAGCGGCCTTGATGGTGGTTGTGGCCCTGGGTTCATCGACAGCTTGGGTCGCTGGCTGCCTCTCATATTGACTGTGAAAGTTTTCAGGTGGGATTCCAATTTTGGTAGTGGAGATGAGAGATTGACATTTTGGATTAGAAGTTGAATTGTTTGTTCTTGTTTTCAGACATTATTTGTTCTTATTTTCTCAATTTGAATTGGATTAGAAGTTGTCAAATTGCTGCATTTGCATGTAATGTGGGATTCTTGATGTTGGGGAGGTAACTGTCGTCGAGGCCGAACTCGAGTTCGAGGCCGAAATCAGGATTCATTTTGGGGTGGGTGGTTGGTGGTTGATGACGTTGTTAGGTAAGTAAGGAAATGTGGTGACGGAGCTTGTGGCGGTTTGGCTAGAACAAAATCCTAGAAGAAGAAGAAGAAGAAATGAAAAGAAAAAACATAAGTTGGTCATTTAACCTTTTTTTTCTCTCCACGTAATTGCCATGCCAGCAAATAGACGGAGCCGTTAGAAATTTTTGACGGAAGTATCACGTTGATGTCAAAATATGTCTTTAGGTATCACATTGATACTTTTGAGAGTTCGGATATCAAATTGGCATTGATAGAATAATTTAAGGCCCGTAGCTGAATTTTTCTCATTAAATATAAGATTTGGGACTGTTTACCCAATTCAAAAGGCCCATCATTGGTTCTGGCGGCAGTAGTCTGGTTCAGCGCGCGAAACATAGCTTCTTCAGCTTCGCAAACCCAGCAGTCGAGAAAAACCTTAGAGAGGAAAATGGAAGAAGAAAACCAAAATGGGGAGGCGCCCCCAAAATTCCCAGCATTTCCTTACAAACCCTACGCCATCCAGATCGACTTCATGAACGCTCTTTATCACTCTCTCAACCAAGGCGGCCTCTCCATGCTCGAAAGCCCCACCGGTAACTCACTCACCACTCAATCTCGCTTGCTTCATGTCTATGGAAAATTGGACCCTTTGAGCTTAATTGAAAGACCCATATGTTACAATGCTTTGCATTAGGCTTGAGCAAATTTGGGTATATTAGACAGACCAGAAATTGAAGATTGTTACTGTTTGAATTAGTTGATTGTTTGTTAAAAAAGATTTCGAATTTTCTGGTTTTTGGTGCAAAGGCTTATCTTTTATTGTTTTATAGGGACTGGTAAAACTCTAAGTATCATTTGTAGTGCTTTGCAATGGGTGGTCGATAAGAGGGAGCAAGAGAAATTGAAAAAAGAGGTTGAAACTGACAATAGTAGTGCTAAAGGTGGTGAATTTGGCTCCGATGATGAACCTGATTGGATAAGGAATGCTGTTATTAACAATGACATTCAGGGTGAGGAGAAGAAGTCTAGGAAGAAGGATAAATTTGGGAGTGGATTTCGCAGGGCCGATAAGAGAAAGAACCATGCAAATTGTACTGATTTGTTCTCTCGGCGTGTTGAGGAAGAGTCTTGCACAAAGAAGGAGGGAAAGAGTTTGCAAGTGAGCAGTGATGCTGTGGATTTGAATGATGAGGAGGAGTTTTTGCTGGAAGAACATGAAAGTGATGAGGAAGGTGTTCCATGTGCTAGGAAGTCGAAGAGGAAGGTTGCTGGGGTTTCTCTTAGTTCGTCAAGTGACGAGGAAGATGGAGCAGATGGGTCTAGTGATGATGATGAAGATGAGGGGGAAGAGAAGTTGAAGGTTTATTTTTGTAGTCGGACACATTCACAGCTTTCACAGTTCATAAAGGAGTTGAGAAAGACAGTCTTTGCTAATGAGATGAAGGTGGTTTGTTTGGGCTCAAGGAAGAATTTCTGCATTAACCAAGGTATGGAATTTATCATTGCATTATTAGATAACAATTTTGTAAAATTGTTTTCATTCTTCTGGGGCATGCATTTCAGAGGTATTGAAACTTGGAAACTCAACTCGCATCAATGAACGCTGTTTGGAACTTCAGAAAAACAAGAATAAGGAAGTTTCTAAAATCAAGGTAACAAATATATCCATTTATAATCTCATTACTTGATTGAACTTTACTGGCTTCGGCGCATTTTCCTCACTTACAGGATTGGATTTCTCTTGATATACTAACTAATGCCTTTTAGTCATTCTCTTATTGATTTCCTGTCTGATTGCCTTCAATTATAATGTTCTTTTTGTCTGTCCGCTACCTAAGTTAGAAATTTTCTCCCTACATGAATTTTGAAGTGAATCTACCTTGGTACCACTACTATGAGAAAACTATTTCCTACTTTCTGATCATCTGGATTGCTTTTTGGTTTGTTATAGATTCACACCATGATTAGATGTCATTAGATTGTCCTAGCTCCTAGCTCTTAATCCCTCACTGCTCTTTGGTAGCTCAATGCTAAATCTGAAGTAACAAATGCAAGTATATATGTTTGATAAGGAAATCCTGATCATTTGATATATAGCAGATGGCCTATTTCTTACTGTGCTGTAGGCTTTATGCTAATACACAGACACATTATCTAACTGCATGCTTGATTTCCTTGTAAAAGCAAAAGTTATATACATCTGATTGTGGAGGAATTAGATAACCAATTCCTTAAGAATATAGTTCTTGGTTCAGAATAAATTGGTAGGACTTAAGTTGAGCATTTATGGTCACTGACTCCAATCGGTCCGTTTCACATGGCATGAAACATGCAATTCTTGTATATGAGGACTTGGAGTAGTTAGTTTATAAACTGCATATATCTTAGTTTGAAAGGTATCCTATCTTCTTAATTCAAAAGTCTGATTTAGCTTGTTCTGTTTTAGGGGATTTCTCTTGACTGATTTGACCTGCAGAGCATAGGTGCAGGAGGAAGGATTCGCAGGAACAAGGCTTCTTGTGGATGCCCAATGCTTAGGAAACATAAACAACAGAAAGAATTCAAGAGCATGATGTCTCAACTCGGTGCCTTGGATATTGAAGATCTTGTTCATCAGGGAAGGAACATGAGGTGTTGTCCATATTATGGCTCCCGAAGCATGGTTCCTGCTGCTGATCTGGTGGTTCTACCATATCAATCTCTTCTTTCAAAAGCATCCCGCGAATCACTTGGTCTGAATCTAAAGAACAATATTATTATCATAGATGAGGCCCACAATCTAGCTGACTCCTTAATCAGCATGTATGACTCAAAAATCACTTTGTCACAGGTAATTGATAGTTGAACATTTGCTGATCTGATAAAATTTGAATTCAAGTTGACAATCTTGTCATTTGATTTGAGTATTTGGCTGAGTGCTCATTGATTGCTTGTTTAAATCCATTTTGTATCAAGTCATCTGGTCCATTGATAGAATACAGGACAACTTTACTATCTTGTAGTGCCTTAAACTCTTCACCTTAATCTGAGCTGAAAACCAATCAGCACCAAGTTAAAAATGCTGAAAATTTCATAGTTTTTGGATAATGTTTATTTGACATCTTACCAGTTTATCCTGGCTTTCTTACAGCTGGAAGATGTGCAGTGCAATATTGAAAAGTACTTTGCAAGGTTTAGCAATCTCTTGGGACCTGGAAACCGCAGATACATCCAAACGCTCACAGTGCTCACTCGGGCTTTTCTTCGAGTTTTGCTCAATGAGGACACCGGTTATGAAGGTTCTTGCCATGATACTGAAAACTCTTCTGGAGAAAATGGCGTGCCTACTTCCTCTATGGCCATCAATGATTTTTTATTTTCACTCAATATAGACAACATCAACTTGGTTAAATTGCTTGAGTATATAAAGGAAAGCAAAATCATGCACAAGGTGAATCCTTCTTCTCACTTTATATTATTATCTGGTTCTATTCTTCCCTGCCATTTCTCAGTTTCATAGGGAAATGTATTTGGCTTGCCAGATCAGTGGATATGGGGATAAACTAGCCAGCTTTGAAAAAAGCTTGCCACTTGATGGTAGTGAAGAAAGAAGCACTCTGTCCAGTTTCCAGGCATTAGCTGATTTTTTGCTATCACTGACAAACAAAGATGGTGATGGGAGGATTATCATTTCACGGACTAAACCAACATGCTCTGGGCAGCAAGGGGGATACATCAAATATGTTATGCTCACAGGGGAGAAGATATTTTCTGAGGTTTGCCAATATTTTCTTTGTTTTCTTGGCTGGATTTCACTGCTGGCATTGTCCGAGTTATGAATTATTAACTCTACACTTCCCACAGATTGTGGAACAGGCACATGCTGTGCTACTGGCTGGGGGAACTCTGCAACCCATAGAAGAAACGAGGGAGCGGCTTTTTCCTTGGTTACCACCGAACCAGTTGCATTTCTTTTCATGTAGCCACATTGTTCCTCCAGAGAGCATTTTGCCAGTTGCAGTTGCTCGTGGCCCTTCTGGTCAGCCGTTCGATTTTAGTTACAGCTCTAGAAGGTCATCAATCATGGTACATACATTGCAATCTAAAGTAATCTCTTTTGATTTTTTATTAGTTGAAGTCATTTTGCATAACTCCCTATATGTTCTTGTTTTTCTAATAAAATATGCAGCTCGGTTCCAGTGGAAAGATCTGTCAAAAAAATTTACAGTAGCACCTTTTTTTTCCCCTGCTTAGTAGTCATCCTTGAATTTCTGAATTTGCAATAGATGGCGCCTGACTATTAAACTAATGGGCTTAAATCTGCAGATACAGGAGCTAGGGCGTTTGGTTTGCAATTTGGTGACAGTGGTTCCTGAAGGAATCGTTGTCTTCTTCTCTTCATTTGATTATGAAGGAGAGGTGTACAATGCATGGGAGGCTTCAGGCATCCTCGATAGAATTGAGAAGAAGAAGCGTCTATTTAGAGAGCCTAGGAAGAATACATATGTAGAATCTGTTCTGAAGGAGTACAAGGAAACAATTGATACCTTGTCTTCAGGAGAAAGGAAAGAAAATCCTTTTCAGAGTGGTGCCATACTTCTTGCTGTTGTTGGTGGTAAGATATCGGAGGGCATAAACTTGAGTGATGGGATGGGTCGGTGTATAGTCATGGTTGGACTGCCCTATGCGAGCCTTTCTGATGTTGAGCTGATGGAGAGGGTGAAGCACATTGAAGGATTGGGAAATTCAAATTCGATTAAGATGACCAATTCTTTACGTGGTAATGAACTTTACAGTGGAGAAGCACATGAAGGATTTGATATCCTCCGAAGTTGCAGACACAGAGGAAAAGAATATTATGAGAATCTTTGCATGAAAGCTGTGAACCAGTCCATCGGTATGTTCTTACAACCATAAATTTCTTTCAACATCAGTTTCTTTTAGTGCTGGCCACTTTGAATTCCATATAGTCTGTAGCCACACTCATATCACACAATTATATTTAGTTTATGATCCACGTTTTTAATATAATTTTTCATTCAATTGAAGTGGGTTTTTTCTTGTCTATATTAGGTAGAGCAATCCGGCATATAAATGATTATGCAGCAATTTTACTAGTTGATACACGCTATGCAGCTGATTCCTCAACACGGAATTTCAGGCATCCAACTAGCAAGCTCCCACAGTGGATAAAGGATCGTTTCGTTGCTTCAGGTGATTACGGTCAACTTCATAGGATGTTGCATCAGTTTTTTAGTTATAACAAAAAGAGATGATCTCAGCTGTAAGCTATAGATTCCAAGAAGTTGATGACAGCTGAGACTGTGAGATAAGAATGCAGTAGTAGTTAAATCTTACAAAGCTTTGATTGTATTATAACTTTGTGAGCAGCAAATTTTGTCCAACTAGACCAAAATGCAATCTGATATATAGTTGAACATTTATAGAATTTCAGGCTTCTTAACGCAGAGCACTGCTTTTGTTTGTTCTTGGCTTCCTAGTGCTGAGCCCTATCTTGAAGCTGAAGTCACATCCTTGTACATTTTTATTTCAATGTTGTTTGTTCTTGGCTTCTTAGTGGTGAGCCCTATCTTGAAGCTGAAGTCACAACGTATCCGACTACTGGGAAAGGTATGCGGCCAAATAGAACTTTAGCGGCATTTTTTTTTTCTTTGGGTTCCTTCCATCCTATGGGGCTCGAACACTAAGTGGGAAGTCATTTTTTTACCACTCCACAAACAACACGCACTCACTTTTTTATGGCAGTTAATATTAAAGATTTTCAAAAATTTAGAGGATTAAAGTTATCAACTTGATCGAAAAGAAAATCAAAATTAAAATTTGTTTTTCGTAAAAGTTAGTGCTTTAGAATTATGCACTGTTTATGCCGGCAAAATGCTCGTCATAACTGATCTTTTTAGCAATTCCCCGATAATGGTAGGATCCTAACTGTCGGATATCATGGGCAAAATTGTGATTGACAAACTGTTTTTCTTTGTTGAATCCAAATTACTATCGATAAAATGCATACCGGCAACGCCTTTAGGTAAGTTTCACGCATGCTGCATGGCACTTTCACCAAACTGAATAAACTACAATTGAACTACCATGGTAAAAATAGTACAAAAGTTTCTGCTGCGAGTATAAATGTTAAATTTACTTCCTGCTCAGTCTTCAAATCATTCTATATACACCTGGTTGGTTGTTCAATTTTCAAACTCCTCTTACACTTATGGCAGCACTCATTATCTTTGCCTTATTCCTCATACTATATGTGCTTCCCCAATTAGTGCGGGAACTCCTTACTATCAAATGTTACAAGTTGTTTACCATATTCCCAAATCAGTAGACAGAGCCGCAATTGTACCGTATTTCATTATCCACGGCCTTTGGCCCACCAACACAATACCAATAGATCCAAAAAAAAACCTTGATACAATATTCCTATCGTAAATTGTCTGCGGTCTCGTCCTTTTCAGTCATCACAGGTAGTTTATTATTTTCTTTCATTTTGCTTTTCTATGTCTTTCATTTGTTTCTCCTTTTCCATTATGCATTTCTCACCAATTTTTCTTCTTCATAGTTATCCCGACGGGAAAAAAAATCTGCTCAGAACATTTTGGAAAAATTATAAATAAGAGAATACGGATGAGAAATTTTGGGAACATGAATATAACAAGCACAAGACATGTACCATTCTCAAATAAGACTCATGCTTCTTATATTTGAGAATGATACATGTCTCATGCTTCTTATATTCATATCCCCAAAATTTCTCATACATATTCCCTTGTTTATAATTTTTCTAAAATATTTGGAGTAGATTTTGTTCCGGTCGGGATAATTATTAAGAAGAAAAACTGGTGAGAAATGCATAATGAAAAAAGAGAAACAAATGAAAAGAAATAGAAAAGCAAATTGAATTAAAAATAATAATATCACAAGTAGTGATGACGAAAAAAAGGAAATCACAGACAATCTTGTGCATCACGGACGATGGAAGCCATCACCAACTGCAACCCTACAAATCTCAAATAGCCAAGAAACCAAATCAGAAAACCATGACCCCAATACATTAAAAAAGTCACAAATTCAAAACAAACATAAACCACAAGAAAAAAAAAAAATTAATTTCACAATCTAGTTCTCAGATACCCAAAACCAAAAGTTCAATTTATATTGAAACCATCCAAGCATACCCATGCACACTCTCATTCTCTCAATACCTCATACACAACCACCTAGTCTAACAAACCAATAGAATGAAATGGAATAAACTAAACCTGCAGAAGAGATGGAAAGAGCTGGTTTGATTCAAGGGAAGTTATATTCATAACTCCTAAAATGTTATTTGGACCTCCAACAATTTTTGGAAGTTTTTAAATCCAACTTTGCCCTTCTAAAAAAATGAACAAAATGAAAAATAAAAAATAAATAAATAAAAGGGGCTGTGACCAGTTACCCATTTTTAGCCCAAAAAATGCCCACTTACTCCACCAAGAGTTTTTTAACCCCATTTACCCAATCTTACATCTATTGACATTTTAGCCCCTGTTAATTAAATTAAAACTCATCCATCTCTTATCAGTCTCTCTCTCCTTCCCAAACTCTCTCTCTCTCCCCCCGATCTCCACCTCCACTCTCTCTCTCTCTCTCTCTCTCTCTCTCTCTCTCTCTCTCTCTCTCCTCCCCATGATCTCCACCTCCGGTCTGTCTCTCTCTCTCTGATCGCCGCGCCGGAGATGCAGTCCAAATCTGAACACGACGATGAAGCTCCAGTCGGCGATCCAACGTTCTCGTCGCCGTTCGATTGATCGGCGATCCAGCCACTCCAACGTCCTCGTCGCAGTTCATCGGCAATGTGTCTACTGCCCCTAACGCTGCCCCTAAACCCTAAACTTAACACGAAGACATTATTTGGGGGCAGTAATGTGTCTACTGCCCCCCACTAAACCATTATTACTGCCCCCCACTAAACCATTAAAACTTGCCCCAGTTTTGTGAAGGGTTCTGACTTTGTATGAAGACATTATTTGGGGGCAGTAATGTGTCTACTGCCCCCCACTAAACCATTAAAACTTGCACCAGTTAAGTGAAGGGTTCTGACTTCGTATGAAGACATTATTTGGGGGCAGTAATGTGTCTACTGCCCCCCACTAAACCATTAAAACTTGCACCAGTTTCAAGGATTCACAGTGTATTGCACTTTATCACAAACAAATCAACAAGAGATGATTACTGTCTCCTAAGAAAGACATTATTGGGTGGCACTAATGTGTCTACTGCCCCCCAATAGACCATCAAACATTACACCGCTTCCTATGTTTCGCAGATTATACAAGTTATTCACACTCAAAACAACAGATAATGTCTAAAAACCCACATTATGAGGGTCAATATTCTGTCTACTGCCCCCCACTAGACTGACACAAACAACACAATTTTTTTCATTTATCAACTACTGCAATTTAACACTACATTTACTTTGGAATAGCAGTTTTCAGTCCGTCAATAAATAAAGCAGTCATCATTGGCCCCCAATACAAAGTCTACTGGGGGGCACTAATGTTACAACTTTTATGGTTATGACTGCACAATAGCAGATAGCCATTTTCAGTCCGTCGTCGATTCCTTCAGAAGGTCAACCCCGGCCTCGCCGAGCTTCTCAGCGACGAGGACCGTCGGCTTGGCGTCGAGCCTGGCAGCGGAGAGCACGACGACGAGTTTCGGCGCGGCGATGGCTAGAGCAGGCGTCGTGGGCGACCTGCCGGAGCGATGGAGGGAGGGAGAGAGAGATCCGACGTCTTCTGGAGAGAGAGAGAGAGAGAGAGAGAGAGAGAGAGAGAGAGAGAGAGAGAGAGAGAGAGAGAGAGAGAGAGAGAGAGAGATAGAGAAATCGGTGAGGGGGGAGGAGAGAGAAATCGGTGAGGGGGAGAGAGAGAGAGAGAGAGAGAGAAACTGAGAGTAGAGAGATTGAAGGAGAGGGCAAAAAAGTCCCAAAAATTAATAAAAAGAATTAATTGGGTAAAGGGGAAATAATCCCTTAGAGTGTTTTGGGTAAATGGGGTTTAAAAACTCTTAGTCGGGCAAGTGGGCACATTTTAAGCTAAAATTGGGTAAATGAGCATTTTCCCTAAATAAAATTTGCACCTTCTCTTCTCCCTCATTCTCTTGCAGCCATACCTAAGGATTCTTGGGCAACTTTGATTAAAGTAGAATGTTAAAGATTACAAAATGGAAGAAAGGACAAAAAATATAAAGAAGAAGAATCGAGAAAATAATGATCGGAAAACAATTTCTATTGCCTATTCTTTTTGTTTCCGGTTTGGCTTCATTGCTTCACTTCATATGTGACGTCAATTGTTATCTTGGTTTCTTTTCATGTTTTTTTTTTTTTTTTTTTTTTTGCTAGAGTAGACTATGTTGCTAGCCTGGTTTGGGTTTACGAAAGTTGATTTTGATAATAGTTCTCTTGTGATATTTTAAATTGCATGATATATTAAGAAATAGAAGGAGGTTCATAAGAATATCCAGGCTTACAAGTTAACACCCATGATGAGAAAAAAGAAATTACTAGTAGGTGTGCACTGGATAAAAATTATGTGCTTGAAATAATAAAAAAGGGATAAGATTGGAAGTTTTGTACAAATTTGAGAAGGGGAGGTCCAAATGCCAATTTAGGAGGTATCATCCTTGATTCAATACTTTTGAACAGAGGAAAAAAAAAGCAATTGGCAATACAGTATAAAACTATAAATAAGAAAGATGCTGCTCCTGGCTGGAATGAAAAAAAGAAGAAAAAAGAAGTACTCATCAACCCAATTGTCACCTAAACAGAGGATTTACCCACATGCGGCCATAGACCATGAATTAGTGAATGTCTCTTCAGTTACCTATTGGAGAAACTGATAATGAGGCTTTCCTAGCATGGTGATTGAAGGAAGAGTAATGAGAGAAGAGAGGAAAAACGAAAAGATATAGATGTATAGAAAGAGAGTTGATGGAGAACGAGATAGAATGGGGAGCTGATCAGGGATTGAATCATTTATATATAGTGGCTGTATGACTGTATCCTTGTATGGGAACTTAAAGGTTTGTAAATGCATGACACTTCTACTATTACCTGGTAGTTCACTCACGCAAGAATTTTGGACTAGGTAGGTCATCACATGCATCATCCACTGCAGAACTTTGCGGGACGTCTATAAGGGGAAATGCATGCACATTTACCCTCAACAATTTCCTATCCAACAAAGGTGTAGCAACTATAAAGAGAAATTATATTCTCTACAGAGCGCCAAAATTAAGGCCCTTCTTTATTTTGTCCTTCAAGACTTTTCTTCTGTGTTTTTCGATGCACACACACAGACACACAGAGATCAGTGGATTATTAAATGATTAATTTAGAATGTTACTTCTATGCATGTTACTCACTTACTCAGTATGTATGACTCAAAAACTTACTGAACTTATATATGAACACCTTCCTCACAAGGTAAACAAGGTACATAGAATTGAGAGCTATTCAACAGTATATATTGTCATTTGATTATATTTCTGGTTTTAGTGCTGATTCATTGCTCGTCTAAATCCAGCACTTATCAAATCATGTGATTGTGAATTTGGCTTAAGCCTTTCATCTAGTCTGAGATTACAACCTTTACTTCACCACCATGTCAATCTTCCAATGGTCCTATGACTTCTATCATAGATTTTCAATATGAATAGTTTGACATATTATCTAGTCTCCCTACTTCTTTACAGAGGCAGGATGTGCACTGCCACATTAAGGGAAGTACTTTTCAAGGTTTGCACTATCACAGTACTTGCTCGGGTTATCCAAATTTAACTAATGAGGACACAAGTTATGAGCGAGGATTTATTCTTTCCACGATACTTGAAAGGCTTCTGGACCAAATGGCACGTACACTTCCTCTCTGAGACTGTGACCATTACTGATTTTCTTGATATCCCTCATTATAAACAACATAAACATGGTCAATTTCGTAGTAATATATCCAGTTCTGCGAGTGCTGATCCAAATTGTTAGGCATTGGTCCATGTAGCTACCCTCGATCATATGTGTATATTAGCGACTCCTGATCTACATTTTAAGTCAATATCTCATTCGATTTTCTTCATATGGGTTTCTCCTAGAGTGGATAGGTATAATTGACTGTGCAGCACTTTACTTCTCATCCAACACTCAAATTTGTACTTTTGGAGCATCAGTTCATAGGTGTTGATGCAACAGTTCTGCAAATATTACAGAATAGATGGTCTCAGCTGTAAGTTAAATTGAGGAATTTGCTGAGACTTAGAACAGGATGCATGAACCGATGCTCAATAAATCTTATAAAACAAGCTACTATTTATTGACTTGATTGTATTTTCAGGCTTCTTAATGCTCAGCTCTTGGCTTTGTCTCTACTGCAGCCTGGAAAGTTGGTTCATTAATGACCAAACCTAACTAGCATTCTGAAGTCACAATCTTGTGCATCTAGTTCTTTAAATAGGGCCAACATCTTCACCATACCTCTGCAAACTGCAATGGAGATTTAAAGTGCATGAGGTAGGAGGGAGGTCTGATTTTAAAGAGTGCAACTGTTAGAAAGTGACCTGAGTGCCCAGAAACCCAAAATGCACCTTATCTTGATATCAGCAGAACATGGTGTCTACCTTACAGAAGGGGACCATGCACCTCTTTCTTTTAATTGATATGGGCACAATTCCAATTATTCTTCTAAATCATTTTGCTAATTGCTTCAAGGGTTACATAATGCAATCAATTTGATTAATGAGAAAAGGTTGACTTTTGATCTAGCTAGGAGGCGTTGTGAACTTCAAGAATGGTTTGCTATATTATACATACGTTAGCAATTTGCAGAAAGAAAAGTTTGGTTTATGCCTTTATGGACCACATATGGATCAAATTTTAGGTAACAAAGTACCAATTAATAATCAAATTAGAATATATATTCATCACCAACCCACACTACCTTTAACCTATTAAATTACAGCACATTACCTTTAGCTTTGCATCTTAATGAATGCCTCCGCACTTTATACAACAAGTAGTCAAAAACAAAAAGCCTAGGTATCATTGGACCCAAGGTCCAGATTCTTTGTTATTTGCTTTTACATGTCTTTTGAATAACTTGAATGTATCAGTATTGTTAACTTATTTAGTATTCAACCAGAAGCAAAAACTTGCAGAAACCTCAATTTTTTCAAAGCCATAGAAAACCATGCCTGCTTAGTGATCATATAACCAGATGCTTAGCTTGGGAGAGAGAGTGAGAAAGAGAAGAGAGTGGAAGCATAAACTTTGAAGTAAGTTTTCTCTTTAGATTCCATTTTCTATGTCTCCATGTAAGCTTGAGAAATTTGAAACTTTCTTAACCCGCTTATCTCTGCATTGAAGCAAATATCAGAAGAAGCCTTGTTATACTATGAGCCGAGCAGAAATGGTCCTAAAAGAAACCATGCACAAAAGCAAGGTCTTCTATGACAAAACTCTTCAAAACCTCAAAAGCTTCTTCTGTGGAGGATACAAAAAACTACCCAAATCCCTTTCCTTGAATCCTTGCTTTTGTGGGAGTGACCTGAAATATTACCCAAGAGATGAGTTTTACACTGATTATTATGATGAGTGGGAGTCTACTATAGATGAGGTGAAGAAGAGAGATAGTACATCAAAAGAAACAATCAAGGATGAGGATCCATGTAGTGACAGCTTCATGATGTTTCCAAAGCAAAGTCCTAAGAAGAACAAACAAGAAGGGGGATTGTTAAGGGATAAGAAGTCTAGTGGAGGCTCTCGTGATCTTGGAAAAGGAAAAGACCAGTTATCATTCCAGAACATGAATGGTAATAGAGGGAGCAATGTTTTAGCGAAAAGGATGAAGGAGTTTGAAATGGTGGATGCAGGTGATGTGGAGCAGGTGTTGGATGTAGAAGAGGCACTTCACTACTACTCTCGCCTCAAAAGTCCGGTGTACCTTGACATTGTTGACAAGTTTTTCTTAGATATGTACTCAGATTTCTCCGCCCCACCAGCACCATCGATCAGCATCAACAATTCAAAGCAGAGAGTTGGCTCCCGGAGACTTGGCTCCCGAAGACTTGGCTCCATTAGGTTGTAGTGTCTATGCTAGTGAGTTTTTACTTTGTGCATATAGATCTATTGATCTTTTCAACACTTGGTTTTGTGTGTTTGTTACTGCCTGGTTTGGTTTTGATTTTCAGGCTTGCAAGATTTTCTTCATTTTCGACCAAAAAAATCTTTCTTGTTACACTATCAGACAATGTAGTATCATTACCTTCTATGATGAAAATACTTGATTGGAAGCAGTCACAGCATAGATTTGTCATTTGGTGTATGTAGGATGTACCCTTTTCAAGAATTATTTGCAATCCCTCAACATCAGTTACTGCACGTTCATCAATGAAAACCCACATAATTTCTATATATGACTGACGAGTAATTTGGTACTGAGGAAGTGAGGATGACTATTCTTGTGCTGCATACTATGGAATGTGGATATTAATCCACTCGATCTTTACCAAAAAGGATTTCAAGACACTCATTTGTAACCGAACAGCATTTTTTCTGGAAGAACTCGATCACCAGCTTAGGCATCCTGGTTCACCTGCAATAATGCATTTTTGTGTCATACAGTGATCTTGTTACCAGAAGTTTATGCCCCAAGGGGGATGTGAAGAAACTAATGTGGATAGACAAAGCAGGCACTGTAGCAGTAAAAAGAGGCTTCAAGTCCAAGAAAATAGTTGCTTAAAAAAGAAGAAGAAAAAAGTATATTGAGATTCAACATCAGCTTCAAGCTAAACCCAGAAATCAGAAATGCAACAAAAGACAAATCAACTCTTGTGTATCTCATTCCAGACCTCAGATTGCTTCTTATCAAAACAGCTGATGTAAATTCAAGCATGTTCCTCGTCCAGCCAATATGGTTGCCCACACATTAGCTTTGGTTTCTTCAGCTTGTAATGATATCTTTTGTTCTTTACTGAAGTTCTTCCGATTAAGAACCTGTGGCATTTGTCATCATCTAAGAACTAAAATCTTAAGCTACGAATAAGGATTCAATCTACACACAACACTAAAAATGGAGCAATACAACCATGCATCAACCAGCTTTATATTGATCAAAGGAAATTCTGACATTTGAAATAATATTAACACAAAACAGCCAACTTAAAAGTTATATTTGATCTAAGAAATGCAACAATACAACTGCCAACCAGCTTCATAGTTTTCAATCTCATTCGCTTAAAAAAGTAAACTTCAACATTGGAAACCATCTTGCTTCTTATGGCATGAAAAAAAGAAGGGAAAATGACATGTACAACCCCAAATTGGATGTAGAAGAGGCATTTCAGTACCACTGTTGCCTCAAAAGTGCAGTTTACCTCGACACTTTTGACAAGTTTTTCGTAGATATGTACTAGGATTTCTCAGTTCCACCAGCATCATCGATCAGGATTAACAATTCAAAACAAAGACTTGGCATTAGTAGGTTGTAGAGGACTACACGTCAAACATATAACAGTAAAGATCAAAATAGGTTGGACCATAACAGCATTCCAAATGTAAATAATAGCACGAAATGAACTATGTCTGAACTCCAAGGATAACAGATTCCCATTGAGCCTATAATGAACCCTTTCCCACAAAATCCGGCTCCTGCACATGAAATTTTCTTCTTTCTCCATTCAAATGACCCACAGTACAGAAATTACAGCACATATTTGCAGCTCCCATCCTTTATATCTCCCCCCAAAATACATGTATCTTTAAATTAAAAAGGCCAGTTAGGCCACATTGTCTAGCTGAACTCAGATTAGGCTCGCTAAAAACCCTTTTCTTTTTTATAGATTTAATGCAACTGGACATTGTAAAAATTGGTTCTCACTCTCAGAACCGTCTTTACACATTACCAACAATTAGGGAAAGACAAACAGCAGGTGTTCTCCTCTCACCCATGTCACAGGGTACTGATTTTTCAAAATGCAATAATCCCCTTACCATAGGAGAAACTTTAGATCTTCATATTACAGATGAGGAAATGAACCGAGGCATGGACGAATTGTCCATCAAATGCCTACAGTATGATGTATAAGAGAATTACCCTGTTGACTCCAGCAATTGTCTATTGTCTGGTCTAGATGAAACAAACTTAACTATATCCAACTGAGATAATAAAGACATAAGCTCCCCAACTTCAAGATCTCTCAAATTCCTTCTCAACCCAAAGTGTCAACTCTCACTTCACTAGTAGAATAGAAAATAACACAACTAGCAATAGAAAAATGTAAAGTACATTTATGCCAATATATGCCAATGAAGCTTCGTTTGCAAACTTAAGTCCAAAGGTGACTCGGGCATAGACAGTGTTACTCAATGAACCAAGCCTTTCTTGCCAGAAACAGCTGCAGACTCCACCATGTATCAACAACTATATATATGGAATGAGTCTAGCTGCATTGAGCAATAATTTCAGGATCAAGTCTGACTGGTCATAATTTGTAGGGGTGTGATGCATGGGGCTGAGCTTTTTAAGCAAGAATTGGTTTTGTGAAACAGGAAATGTGAGGCATGTTACCTGTTGGACTGATACTAGGTTTTCAAGGACACCTCTGATGAATATTTTTGATGGGGTTGATGAGAGATTAATTGACACTAAAAGTTGCAGACTACTTAAAAAAAGACTGGTCGGATTTTGATATAAAGACTGGTGGGATTTTGATATACTATGATTACTCTAATAGAGTTCACTATGAAAGCAACCTATACGCCTCTTCTTTCAGGGGGAGGCTTGGCCTGATTCTTGCTGGAGTTTCATCTGGAAATTGAATAGCCCTTCTGAACTGAAGACTGTCTTGGATATGATTAACATATAAGGGAGGACTTCTCACTAAATACCTTACCTTGAATTGATTGGAATCTAAACCCTAAGGCTTGGCTCCTTGCTAATCTCCATGCTAACTGGTGGGACTTTATGGTATTGAGTGGTATACTCTGTTTATTTTCTTTTATCAGCACCTCTGGAAGTGATACATTTTTAGCATACATATTTGCCTACATGATTCAAGCATCTTAAACCTCAGGTTCATCTTGCATGGGATTCTCCTGCTCATGGCCAAGTTTATTGAAAGTTGATGGTTCCAGGATGAGCATCACTAGTAAAAGTATTAGCAGGGTATTATAAGCGGGCTGTTAAAATCCTGCCTTGTTTCTAAGCCTCAATAAAATTGAATTTGTTGATAGCTGCATCCCAATCCCTTAGCTACAGTCATTGGTCTATTCCAATCGACCAATATACAACTAATCCAGTAAGGCAGTAAGTTATCCAAAAGATTGATTAAGTAATTGGATTCCAGTCATTTGAGTGAGAACTTACCGTTGCCTCGATCACCATCCTCGTCAAAGCAAACCATTTGCTTTGTGGAAGTAGTGGCTTCAACTTGGGAAATGTCTCTAGCTGCTTGGCTCATCTCCTATTGCAAATGATTGTGTTAGAGACTTAAACGGAAAATGCATAACCCTAATGACTCGTACACTAGAAAATGACTTGGACAATGGGCCTTTAAGTATATCATCAATTTGTATGCTATTGAAATCCAACATAACCAGTTCACCTTCTAAACTCTATTAAGCATGAAATGTTGGTTCATGTGATATATTGTTGGCATCCAATTATTCAATATTTTAATACTAGAAGGTAACACACACTTTGTGTCTATTGATTCTGGAAACCAAACAAAAGAAGAAAACAAGCCACATACAAATACGCCATTCAATTATCCAACTGGAATGCTGTTGCTTCCAGGTCAAAAGCACCCACCAACAAAACAGGTGTGCCCAATTTTTTTCCAGACTAGCAAATCACTGTGACGGTGAAAGAGAAATATGAATGTCTTCTTTTCCACATCTAGGATTTCCATTCACTCAATAAGTTCCTAGCTCTAAGAAGGATATTCTGCACTTTGTTCCTGCCAATATTGTCTATTGTTGGAAACATCATGTTTTTCTCTCTATATTTGAGTGATGATGTCTGGTGATCAGGTGTGAATGTCTCCATTTGACTTTTCTATGGTTGCACTCTAGCTATCATAAAGTGGGAATTGGACTCCCACTGTTTAATCCCCCTTTCACTCCTGAGAAATCTCACAAGAAAGCAAACAAGTCCCTGATTCAAAGAAAAACAGAAAGCTCAGGAATTGGCTCTAACAGAGTCACAACAAGTTTACTTATGACATGTTGAATGACTAGAGCAATTTTCTAGAGGGACTGAGTTTCAAGTCAGAAGATTAGATGGACTCAGAATCGAAATGCATAAATATAACGTCCAGAGAACTTTTTTACTAGAGATGGGTAAAAGTTCACTTGGAGGAACAAATTCTTGATAATCAATAACTATGAGTAGAGATGGTCAGCAAGAACATGCATAGGCAATTTAGACTCTTCCAGAACAAAGTCAGGTCACTGCCCTATTATAATTTGCTAGAATTTTGAATGTAATTAGAAGCCTCAACTGAGACCTTTTAGATTTGAAGCTTTGTGGTATGAAGACTTTGGGAATGTTACTGAGACTAGCTGTAGTATCCAGAAGGTAATCGATCACTATCTAAACCCATGGCTTAAGCAGAAATAAGAGGTAAGTTCCTTGTTAGACTTGGAGGAATTCAGAAGGCTCTCTTGAAGATCCTATCGCTTTTCTCTCTCAGATTTTGGATCAGGAAGCTATCTTTAGGCATCAAATTAAAGTCCAGATTGAAATGGTCACAACAGGGAGAAAGGTATGACTATTATTAAAAGGAGAAGAGATCAAACTGAGGGGCAGATGATTGATATCAAAAACCTTTGCTACGAATTACATTAAACATCTTTTCTCCAAAAACACAAAATTATGTCAGGACTTGGGACACAAAAGTATTCCAAACCTTTATACTTAGTTGTGTGGTACTGGTAGCTATTTGAAAGACCACCCAATCACATACATTGACAAGATGGAGGTGACAAAAGGTATCTAGTACTGGAGGACTCGATGCCCAAGGTAGTGATGGGCTTCCCAGCTTGTTTCTATCAAATTCAGTGGTTTAAGATGTGGTCCGGATATTTTTGATTTGGGGAAGATATCTTTTATACTACCAGAATTCCATATGGTTTACACAATACCCTTACATTGGTTGCAAAAGTTGTGTTGTACACCATCTGAAGTGGTCTCACAGATTGTAGTTGCTAAGTTCAGGAAGTTAATAACTCCTAAACATGCTAGTTTCCTGTTGGCATAATGACATATTACAGATAATATCTTTGTTGTGGCATATTACAGCGTAAGTTCAAGATTTCAAAAGGTAACCATGTTTTATGACATAAATAAAGTGCTCTCTCTAAAGCCTATAAAGCCTATAACAGGTTGAACTGGGACGTATGTCATTGAAAGGCTTATTTGAGAGACTGGCCTCTTAAACAAGTTGGTTTTTCTCATACTAACAGTGTAGCTTCCATGAGTTACCATGTTTGTCTCAATAGGGTATGAAAGCCTGCCAGAGGTCTAAGGCTTGGAGCTGAGATCTCCTGCCCCAATATATATGAAAGATTGATAGTTCAAGGATGACTAGCAGTAGTAAATTGGGGTCTGGAGACTGGAAAGAAGCATGCATTGGAGGCTTATGCTGCAAATTAAGATCGAAGTCAGGTCTTGGATGGACAAATTTGGGACTCTACTTTAGCCTTAAACTTAGGTTGACAAAGGAATTACTAATCGGGCTGTTATTCTGCCCTAGTTGTTTGCCTCTTTAAAACCAAATGTGTCGAGGCTTGTGAACTAAGACATAGATACCTTACCTAAACTCATTGGCAACAAGAAATATCTACCACCATGCATCATATGCAGGCATAACAAGGCACATATATATACATGAATCAATATACACCTAATCATATGATTGATCAAGCAATTGGGTTCCAGTCTTTAAGACCATAAATGTAAGAAATTAAAGGAAGTACTAACGATATGCATATAAATGAGTGAGAACTAATCGGAGAACGAAATGAACTATGTCTGAACTCGGAGGACAACAGATTCCCCATTGAGCCTATAACAAATCCTTTCACACAAAATCCTACTCCTTGACATCAAATTTTCTCTCTCCATTCAAATGACCCACTACATAAATTACAGCATATATTCCCAGCTCCCATCCCTTATATCTTCCTCCAAAATACATGTATCTTTCAATTAAAAAGGCCACATATCTTTCACTGAAATTCCAAGTATTTTTACTTCATATAAAACGGATACGTGTATAAACGTTTTTAAAAAGGTCGAACATGTATTTTAACTATACGCGTATTGAAATTTTATACTCATAATACGCGTTGTAACTAATCAGTGGCGGAGCTAGGATTTTAAGTTGACTGGGGGCACACAAAAATAATAACAAAGAGTAGCTCCATTGCGAGACGCATTAATGCAGACAAAATGAGGACTTTTCAATCGGAGCCGTTAAATTCAAAGAACGGCTTACATTTAGACTAACTGAAGAAGTTTTTTGTCCCATCTTCTTCCACCCTTCAACGCCTATCTCTATGCTATCCAAGTATTATCATAAGACTCATAAGAATCTCCGATTCAATACCTCCACAACTCTAGGTTTTAGGTTTTTCTTGTATAATTAGAGATGATTTAATCTCCATAACAATAAAGAAGAAGATGATTTGATCTCCTAAAGCCCAGAAATGGGTGTGGAGGACTGGATGAGAGAGAGCAGCATGTTGGAGAAGAAGAAATATACTGCATAAATGTGAGCCGTTCCTTAATATAATATACATACATTTTTTTTTCCCAAAAAAATTGATTGGGGCACAGAACCCAGTTGGTCCCTTCTTCGCTCCGCCCCTGATTCTAATGCATCTTCTAAGGAGAAGGGTTTTTATGGTTTTTTACAAAGATCATTTCACAAACATTTCTATCCCCAAATCAGTAATGTCACAACATGATAAATCAGAGAAATACCACTGAGATAGCACAATCCAAGATCTGTGATATAGTGACAGCTCTTCAAATCCAAATGCACAAGAGTAGCAATTTGTGGAAGTGCTTGAAGATCTTCGTCTTGCATCATGGATCCTGGCTCGAAATGAGTAAGGCTAGGTAACAGATTGATTATGGAGCAATTCAAGAATCTAATCTTTTACAAACATATAACTCACGCAAATTCGGACAGCCATGTGCGAGAGAGATAATCCCATTCAACAAGGAAACATGGATTTGGAGGAATGTTCAAGTAAGGGGGATGTGGTGGTACGTACCATTATAGCTGAAGCAGAGAGACTGAGATCCAAGATTTCTAACTTTGGGCTTGTTTGGGCCAAGAAGCTCAGATCTTCATTGCAAAGTGGACCGGAATATGCAAACTTGATGATATTTTGTTTGCTTTTCAGAAAATGTTTGTGCAAGCTGCATCCATTTGTTTGATGCAAAGAGGTAATTGTGAAGAACACCTTTGGATCAAGAGTAAAATCATATTCAAACTTAAGCTCGTATAAATAACACCATGATTTTCTATTATATGTGAGAACCCATTTAATTGAAACCATTTGCCATTGGATGCAGAAAACGTACACTACTACACAAAAACATTCAATGACGTCGTTTGAAAAACGTCATGAAATGATTTTCATAGTGTTTTCCAAACGTCGTCTCTACTGGTGCCATCTTAAAAGACATGAATCGATGGCGATCGGAAAACGTCATAGAAAGTATTTCCATGACAGTTAGAAAATGACATAGAAAGCTTTTCCATGACGTTGGATAAACGATATGAAAAGTATTTCCATGACGATTCATAAACGCCATCAACACTATTTTCATAACGTTAATGAAATAGCCATAAAAACTAATTCCACGATGGTTTTCAATTGTTATCTAAACTATCAAAAATGATGTTTATAGAGTGCCATAAAAATAGCTTAAATAGCAGTTAGGAGTCGCCATAGAATAATTTCCTTGACGTTTTTAGTTGCCATTAAAATGTTTTCATAACGTTTTGTGAGTGTCATGCTCATATGTTCAATGATATTGACAAAGTGCCATAAAATAAATAAAATTTTGAAAAAAAAAAAATTCAGTTTATTTAATATTTAATTAGAAACAAATATTATATAAATCAATTACTTGAACAGTAAATCCAGAATATGTGTCTGGCCCAAACTCGAGGTTACTTGCTCTAGTTGAAATAGGGTTTATATTAGAGATATTCTCGGAGAATCTTAGGAGATATCCAATCAATGTACGATTATGTTTCCATGTACAACTCTATCTCTATGTTTGTAATCCTCTATATAAAGAGGGCCCCTATTATCAATGAAAGCACGATTCAATTCTCTCCCAATTCAATTTTCCTTAAACAATTATCAAATATATCACACATTGTTACTGAATTCAAAATACAAAAAATTAACAGGTATATATTTATATAGCTACTTATGCCTTGTTCAAAAACAAACTTGTCCAAAAGAAAATATGTCAATTGTCATAGAGAATATACTTAATTGGCCAAGCAATAGTACTTCCAAGTGCATCTTCCATAGTTGCAAATTCGGGCTGACTTCAATAGAATACAGCATCAGGCATGACAACTTCCTCAATAGCAATTCTATAATAATCAGGTCCAAGTTTGTAGCCATGTACTTTTGACTCTGGATGAATATCAAAAATGTGTCCTCTAGCCACTACTTCACTTGTGCCCTCCCAGTTTAGCAACTTGCACTTATCATTGATAGACAGTTGGGTGCTATCTTGTCCTGACCACACAATTCAAAATGGGATATACATAATCCAAAGTCAACAACAGTTTGAAAACATGTTCCAAAATGCAGAAATTTTACACGATCTCATAAACATGTTTCGGGGCTGGCTATATGAGGAGAAAGTTTACACAATCTCATAAAAGACCAAAGCAAAATAACACATTTCACCTAAGCAACAGAACACAAAACCTCACCAAAGCAAAGCACAAATTCCAGTAAATGTTTAACTGCCCAAATGTAAATGTACCTTAGAAGTTCCAGTAATAGGGTTCATACTTACTTCACCATGTCCATGTCTATTCTGATTTGTATATAAACAATGAGAATAATATATATTTAAGTGTAAACCAGATTCTAATTAACAAAGTGGAATCCACCAAATTCTTACTTTTGGAGTACCAACAGGATCAACATGCATATTTCCACCACCACCACCACCACCATCATTCCCATTTTGGCTCTTTCAAAACAATCACAAACAATTTTAGTTCGTATAATTACAGTATTCGAAACCACACTATGCATTAGCATAAAACTTACCATCTTTAAAATTTTATCCTCCATAATCTTTGTATGCTCATTCATTGCATCAATTTTATTCTCTAATGTTTGTTTCCATGAGGTACTTTGTAGTTGAGCATCTATCTTTGAAGTTGTAACTCCTGATCCCAGACCTCTAACACGACCAGGACGCTCCTTACCAAGAACTTGACTCAATATATCATGTTTTACAGGAATAGTCCCTTCACTAGGCAGTTGCGCATCAAGTTTAGCTTGTATCTTAATATAAACAAATGAATGAAGAAAATATTAATAATACTATAAGCATTCACAGCTTTATAAAAATTTGTTCATGGAGAATACTTATAGTTTTGGCAGCAACATGCTCATTTTTTTACTTCTTCTGCTCGTGTCCTTTCATCCATAATTTTGCGTTACTCAACGATTTTCCAGGATTTTTCTTTTTCTGTTATGAAAACAAATAGAGATATATGTTCATAAATCATTGCTCCAATTTATGGTTATTATTATTTCAAAGATTTATTATTCGTTTATAGAATAGGGAAAAAGAAATGTCTGTAAACTTGTCTAATTACGTGCATATTCATCTTCCCATCTTGCATAACCTTTTCGGTTCATTGTGTGAGTTAAAGTCTGTTTTGCTCTTTTTTTCATATTCTCACTCTCTTCCTGCAAATGATCACACCATAACTTTGTCATACACATAACTCTTTGGTTCAAATTATTTGTTCCCTATATGTTATCACGAAAAATAACTTACTTGCCATAACTTGCTGCCAGGTTTGGTTTTGATTTTCAGGCTTGTAAGGTCTTTATTGTTTTTTGACCAACAACCAGCCTTGTATTGATAAAAGGAACAATATTAAAAGTAACAATACAAAGAAAGCAACAGAAACAACAAAGAAACAGAAAAAAAAAAACAGAAAGGGAAAACCCATGAAACAAGCTCTCATGAGGGAGCTTGTTTACTTTATTAATCCTTCTTGACTTCTTGTTACACTATCAGACACCATGTAGTATCATTGCCTTCTATGATGAAAATACCTATCTGGAAGCGGTCACAGCCTAAATTTTCCATAATGACAATAATATTGATATCCAAATTTGAATCAAATTAAGGGTCATTTGGAGTAACATAGTTAGCCGCTCTAGGGTTTACTCTCTAGGTTTTCTTGAGAGCAATTTCTTTTCTGCCATGGATATGGATATCCTTAGCTGGAACTGCAGAGGAATCTGCAATATTACGACGACAAGAGCGTTGAAGGACCTTATCGCTCAGAATCGTCCACAAATCATCTTTCTTTGCGAGACAAAGATAAGTAACATCCAAGATTTTCAAGATCTGCATCGTGCCCTAGGGTTTCCCCATTCGAAGGAAGTTTTGAGTGTGGGACAGGCCGGGGGCCTCGGTTTATTCTGGACAGATGAAGTTGATCTTCATGTTCGTACGTCGTCAAGCCATCACATCGACGCTGAGATTAGAGGCAATCCGAGAGAGCCGCGTTGGCGGCTCACAAGATTTTATGGTTATGCAAGAACCCATGAACGGGATCGATCATGGCAACTTCTGAGGGACCTGAGTGACCTTGACTCGCTGCCTTGGGTTATTATAGGTGATTTTAATGAGATTCTCAACAGTGAGGAGAAGATCAATGGACCAGTTCGATCAGAGAGTCAAATGAGGGGTTTTCGTGATGCTTTAGGGTATGGTGATCTTCTGGACCTTGGGTTTCGTGGTACGAAATCTACTTGGTGGAACTCGGACACACAGCTTCGTCTAGACAGAGCAGTGTGCACGCCAGCGTGGTGTGATATATATGGTTATGCAAAAGTCACTCATCTTCCACCGAGTGACTCTGATCATATACCTATATTGCTACAAGCTAGTACCATTCCTATTGCTAAACGCCCCAAGCATCACAAATTCAAATTTGAAGCCTTTTGGCTGCAGCATAGTGAATGCGATCCCCTTGTTCAGGATGTGTGGCAGACTGATGTTGTGGGTATCCTGATGTTTAAGGCTGTTGAGAAAATCTCTCTTACGAGGATTGCTTTAGATAAATGGCAGAAGCAAACTTTTAGGGTTCGTCAGCAGCAAATGTTAGGCATACGTGCAAGACTGGAAGAATTAATGGAGATGGCTAATGTGGAACTGGTTCAGGAAGAGAAGAAAAGTCTAATGGACAGATTGCATTCTCTTCTATCTCAAGAGGAAATTTTTTGGAAACAAAGATAAAAAATAACGTGGCTGAAGGAGGGGGACAGAAACACGGGTTTCTTTCATCGTAAAGCGTCCAATCGAAAAAGGAAGAATGTTATTCAGGGTTTGTATGATGTTGACGGGAATTGGCGGGATGATGATATGGGTATGGAACACATTGTTGCGTCTTACTTCCAAACGATGTTTACTGCTTCTGAACTTGATATGGGAGCAATGGAGACAACTTTACAAGCCATCAAGCCGTGTGTTACGAGGGAGATGAATGATAAGCTTTGTGCACAGTATTCATCTGAGGAGGTCAGATGTGCTTTGTTCCAGATGTACCCAACCAAGTCACCAGGACCTGATGGAATGCCTCCTTTGTTTTTTCAACATTATTGGGAAACCATTGGTGGAGATATTACAGAAGCGGTGAAGTGTTTCCTTCATTCTGGACATTTACTTAAGCAGATCAACTTTACCCACATCTGTTTAATACCTAAAGTGTCTAATCCTGAGAATATGTCAGACTTGAGGCCGATTGCTCTTTGCAACGTGATTTATAAAATCTGCTCGAAAGTTATTGCAAATAGGTTGAAGGTAATTCTGCCTTCAATTATCTCTCCTTTCCAAAGCGCCTTTGTTCCAGGAAGGCTGATCACAGATAACATTCTGGTGGCAAATGAAGTTGCACATTTTGTTCATAACAAAAGAGAGGGTAATGAGGGTTTCATGGCTTTGAAACTTGATCTAAGCAAAGCTTACGATAGAATGGAGTGGACATTCTTACGTAAAGTTTTGGATAGATTCGGATTTGCACAAGTGTGGTGTGATATGGTGATGCAGTGTATTACAACGGTGAGATATTCTTTTCTAGTAAGAGGTAAGCCTCGGGGTCTTGTGATTCCAAGTAGGGGATTGAGGCAAGGTGATCCCCTATCACCTTATCTATTTCTCTTAGGGGCAGAAGGAATTTCTGCCCTGCTACAACGGAAACAAGAAGCAGGTTTATTGTCTGGTATTGAGGTATGTCAGGAAGCTCCTTCCGTAAACCATTTACTGTTTGCTGATGATAGCATGCTCTACGCTCAAGCTTCTTTTGAAGAGTGTTATCAGATTCAGGAGGTGATTGAAACATATGGTAGAGCTTCGGGACAGTTGGTGAACTTTAATAAGAGTTCAGTTGTGTTCAGTAAGAATGTGTCAGCTTACATGCAGGAGGAAATTTCGAGTTATTTGGGGGTGGAGATTGTTGCTTCTCATGAAAAATATTTGGGCCTTCCTACTTATGTTGGCCGTAAAAAGGCAGCGACCTTTCAATATATCAAGGACAATTTGGCAAAGAAACTGAAGAATTGGCAGGGTACATTATTAAGTGGTGCTGGAAAAGACATTTTAATCAGGGTAGTAGCTCAAGCTCTCCCCACTTATGCTATGAGTGTGTTCCAGCTTACGAAGAATTTTTGTGAGGATTTGGAGCAGATGTGTGCTAGATTTTGGTGGGGAAGTACGTTGGACAAACGTAAAATCCATTGGAAGTCTTGGAATTTTCTTTGCAATTCTAAGGAGGAGGGTGGCTTAGGGTTCCGGAGCTTATCAGAATTTAATAGTGCTATGCTTGCTAAGCAAGCTTGGAGAGTGGTGAATAATCCAGATTCCTTAATTGCTCGGATTTACAAGGCTAGATATTTTCCGGAGAATTCATTTTGGTCAGCTGTGCCGCATAGTTCTCCCTCTTATTCATGGCGGAGCATCTTCTCTACAAGAGATTTAATTAGTCAAGGATCTTATTGGCAAGTTGGGGATGGAAGCAATGTCTCTGTATGGTGTGACCCTTGGATACCAGGTTTAGCTTCTTTTAAACCTACTTCAGGTACTTCGGTGGTGGATGCAGATTTGAAGGTTAGTCACTTTATATTGTCTCCTGGTGTTTGGAATGCACATGAGGTACGTAATAATTTTATTAATGGAGAGGCTGAGGCAATTTTGGCCATACCTTTAAGTGTGTGTGCCTTACCTGATAGATTGGCATGGAGGCTAGAAGGGAATGGTAAATTTTCTGTAAAGACTGCATACCGTTTTGCCTATAGTCACTCGCTCTCAAGGATTCCTATTCTTCTCCCTATTGTTTCGAACTTTTGGAAGAAGCTTTGGAAAACACTAGTTCCAAATTCTACTAAAGTACACATTTGGAAAATTTGTCACAACATATTACCATCATTGGACCGTATAGCTTCTAAAAGAGTTGAACTGGAGTCTATGGTGTGTGTCCTCTGTGATAATGAGATGGAGACTACGGTGCACCTGTGTAGAGACTGCTTCTTCACTAAGCAAGTGTTGCAGCCTAATGCATCTTTTACCCAGGTATGTTACTCAGATGCAGCTTTATCCCTCGATGTGGTTAATTGGTTGGATTACTGTATGAAGAACTTGTCTTCTCAAAGTTTTGGAGAACTGCTCTACTTGCTTTGGGGGGTGTGGAAAGAGAGAAACCACCGAGTTTGGGATAATAAGAGGGGTCACTTGGGGTCTGGCAAGTGACGTGATTATCAGGTCTATGTCAGGACTGGCTGATTTCAGGTTTCACAATACCAAGACTGACTGTGATCGAAATGCAAGAGTTCAGAAGTGGAACTGTCCTCCTATTGGTTGCATTAAGATCAACTTTGATGGCTCTTTCAATCCGAGTTCTAGGAAAGGTGGAATTGGATTTGTGGTTCGTGATTTTGAAGGCAAGATGTTGGCAGGAGGTGGCAGACCCGTTGATAATTTGCTTTCACCTGAGCATGCTGAAGTACTAGCATGTAAGATGGTCTTTGACTATATTGAAGAGAGTTATTGCTACAATGTGATTGTGGAAACTGATGCTTTGGTGTTACAACGCCAATTAACTGCTCCTCCTGAACCCAATTGTTCTATTTTGGGTAGAATTTATGACGACTTGGTGGAGTTTTTATCTACAAGTGGGACTGTGAAGATTGCTCATGTTAAACGCAGAGCTAATACTGCTGCACACTTAATGGCAGCCTATGCCTCAAGTGCTAGTCAGGAAATTAGGTTTCTTTCTACTCCATCCTTCTTATCAGCTGCAATTGCAGCTGAATTAAGTACCATGTAATTCCCTTATTTCAATAATGAGTGACCTCCTTCTTATCAAAAAAAAAAAAAAGGGTCATTTGGAGTATGCAGGATATTCCTTTTCAAGAATTATTTGTGATCCCTCAGCATCATTAGTTACTGCCTGTCCATCAATAATGAAAACCCACATAATTTTCTATATATGGCTAACGAGTAATTCGCTACTGAGGATGACTATTCTGGTGCTGCATACTATTAGTCCACTCAATCTTCACCAAAAAGGAATTCAAGACGCTCATTTGTAACCAAACAGCATTTGTTCTCGTATAAATTAATCACCAACTTAAGCATCCTGGTTCACCTACAATAATGCATTTTTGTGTCATACAGTGACCTTGTTACCAGAAGTTTATGCCCCAAGAGGGATGTGAAGAACCTAATGTGGCTAGAAAGTACTGTAGCAATAAACTCTTGCCTTCAAGTCCAAGAAAATAATTGCTCAAAAGAAAGAAAAAAGTATATTGAGATTAAAACATCAGCTTCAAACTAAACACAAAAATCAGTAATGCAACAAAAGACAAATCAATGCCTGTGTATCTCGTTTCAGAACTCAGATTGCTTCTTATTGAAACAGCCAATGCTAAATTCAAGCATGTTGCTCATCCAGCAAATATGGCTGCCCACACACTAGCTTTGTCCTCTTCAGCTTGTAATGATATCTTTACTAATGTTCTTCCAATTAAGAAACTGTGGCATTTGTAATCATCTAAGAACTAAAATCTTAAGCCAATCAAAAGGATTCAATCTACATACAATACTAAAAATGGAGCAATACAACCATCAACCAGCTTTATATTGATAAAAGGAAATTCTGACATTTGAAATAATATTAACACTAAACAGCCAACTTCAAAGAAATATTTTTGATATAATTTAAGAGAAATGCAACAATGCAACTGCCAACCAGCTTCATAGTTTCCAATCTCATTCACTTAAGTAAACCTCGATATTGGAAACCATCCTGCTTTAGTATCTTCTTATGGCATGAAAAGAATAAAAGGGAAAATGACATCTACAGCACCAAATTGGATGTAGAAGAGGCACTACAGTTGCCTCAAAAGAACCATCTTTACAAATTATCAACAATTAGGGAAAGACAAACAGCAGGTGTTCTCCTCTCACCAATGTCACAGGGTACTGATCTTTCAAGGAGCAATAATCCCCTTACCAGATGAGGAAATGAACTGAGGCA
Source organism: Rosa rugosa (assembly GCF_958449725.1). Taxonomy (NCBI): domain Eukaryota; kingdom Viridiplantae; phylum Streptophyta; class Magnoliopsida; order Rosales; family Rosaceae; genus Rosa; species Rosa rugosa. The sequence continues at coordinate 48,686,426 of NC_084820.1, read as the reverse complement.
TGGACGGCTTGTCCATCAAATGCCTACAGTATGATGTACAAGAGAATTCCCCTGTTGAGTCCAGCAACTGTCTATTGTCTGGTCTAGATGAAACAAGCTTAACACCCTCCAACTGAGATAATAAAGACATAAGCTCCCCCAACTTCAAGATCTCTCAAATTCCTCCTCAACCCAAAGTCTCAACTCTCAACTCACTTGTATAATAGAAAATTACTAACATAGCAATAGAAAAATGTAAAGTACATTTACCAATATATGCCAATGAAGCTTGGTTTGCAAACTTAAGTCCAAAAGGGGACTCGGGCATAGACACTGTTGGCCTGTTGCTCAATGAACCAAGGCTTTCTTGCCAGAAACAGCTGTAGACTCCACCAAAACGGTAAGGGCCCTTCACCCAAAATATCAACAACTATATATATGGAATGAGTCTAGCTGCATTGAACAATTATTTCAGGATCAAGTCTGACTGGTCATAATTCGGAGGGTTGTGATGCATGGAGCTGAGCCTTTTAAGCAAGAATTGGTTTGGCGAAAAGGAATTCTGAGGCGTGTTACCTGTTGGACTGATGCTAGGGTTTCAAGGACACCTCTGATGAATATTGTTGATGGGGTTGATGAGAGATTAATTGACACTAAAGTTGCAGACTACTTTTAAGTAGACTGGTGGTATTTAGATATAGTATAATTACTCCAATGGAGAGTTCATTTTGAAAACAACCTACATGGCCTCTTCCTTCAGGGGGAGGATTGGCTTGATTGTTGCTGGAGTTTTATCTGGAAATTGAATAGCCCTCCTAAACTGAAGGCTTTCCTATATATGGTTAGCATATTAGGGACGACTTCTCACTCGTGAGCAAAAAATAAATATATAAATTACAGAAAAAAAGGGGACCAATTCTATCTTGGTGCTGCAACCATGTCAACTAAAGTAAATGTGACACCTACATGTTAAAGCTTAACAGGGCCCAGTCAAAAAAAGTAAAGTAGCCATCCTTGGTCATCCAAACAGTTTCTGTTTGGTTGTTCTCATTCTTGATCTAAGTGTGGCACTGAATGAATTCAGGAACTAAATACCCTGCAGATTTTACTTGCTAGCCCACAACAATAGAAAGAAAAAAAAATAGTTTCATGATGGTCAGAGGCAGAAAATATGTAAACTAATCTGGACGATATAATATTATAAAAGGATCCAAAAAAATGAATATGGCAGAAGATCTAGGTTAGAAGTATGTTTCACAAACACTTCCTCGTTTCTGCAGGCGTATTTGACATTTCCTATTTGTACAAGGATACACTATCTAGCTATTAATAAAAAGTTCTTTTTAATATACCACATTTCCCTATTAATCTAGTGACTCAGATTTATTCTTAGGCACCCCTAATGGGTTGATAGGTGTTCCATCCTGCAAATAAGGTGTATCCTGTCTACCTAAAACTTTTGTAGTGATACTCAAATTTCCAAGTCTTACAGCTGCTTTATCACCTACCTTGATTTCACTTCTTTTTCATATAAACACAAGTAGTTTCTTTTTCTTGCTTACTTCCAATACAATACAATATATTAGTGAGAAGAATATATCAGACACTTAGATGGATAGATATCTATAATGATCTATACAGTATAATGAATAGAATCTTATACACAAATTGCTGATGTGACAGTAACGAGATTCATTTAAATTTGAATGAGTAAAATTTTACACCAGAGGACATTGCTTTATAGATCAAGCCTCCTAAAGATTTCAGTATTACTCAAAACAAAGCAAAAACAAGAGGGGAAAGATTCTCTTGGTTTCCTAATTTACAGATCAAGCAAATAACTTTTTTTATGTGCCGAGAGAAAGAAAATTAGACCTTTCTAAAAAAAGTAAATGTATAGATATGTACCACTGACCTTGGATCTTACTAAATATTTTGTTAATAGACCTGCCTATATGCCTCCAGATGGATTGGGGCCGATTTCCCAGCCCTAAGTTTTCAAGGTAGAGTTGAGCCTATTGAATTCTAAAAGTTGCAATAATTTGGGAGATCCAAAAAGCACAATTCATATGAATGCACAGCTTTCCTACACAACACAGCTGGCCATGAGGAAGCAAAACACCTCTCAGAAACAAACTACAATTGAAAGAGAACAAAACTTTTACCGCCTTTTATACTCAATCTGTCCAGATGGCAACCCGGAAATGCAAATGCGTAAACAATCAGATTAAACTTTAAGGAAAGGGATTGATTGATAAGACTGTAGTTAATTAAAAACCATCAGCAAGAGACATGATTTGTATTCAGAAATCCCTAGTACAGCTTACCATAGTATTGTAACATGATCAGCTACTCCTCCTCAATGATATGCTATGCTACAAGATTAAACAGTAACCTAAGTGTTGAAAGATTGCTTACATTTGAATTTCAAACCCGAAGATGAAGAATGCGAGGTACAAATTTAACAGCCATTCATTGGACCGCTGTTCGAGCCCAGAGTCAAGGCTGTTAAATTCGTAAACTAAAAAGGAGACGCCCGCAGGACGGGAGCCGGTCGAGCCATGAGAAGGAGGCGGAGGGGTCACGATCCACGTGGAGGAGGCGGGGGCCCTAAACTCGCCTCCACCGTCACCTCCGCCGCGTGCATCGGTGACCCCTCCGCCGCCTCCAGGGAGTGCCGCTGCAGATCCGGTGTTGTTGCCGACTGGATTTTCTTCGGGAATTTTCATTTTTTTTCTTCTTCTTTCTTTCTGGTCTGATTTTGGGATTTTATCTAATCCGCTCTTTGGGAAATGCTAATCGGCCCTAAAGAGAGAATTAAGAAATGAAATACTAATCACTCATCTTAATCTTTATAAGGATGCTCAGAAGGCATATTCATGCATATGTTATTTAGGATGAATTGTTTTATGATTCTGTCAAATATTCTAATCTAGGTTAGTGTGTTGTAAGTTAACCGTGTAGTTTTTACTAATTACATATTAATGTTTTTACAGCTTGCATATCTCCCTATATTTTTCAAAAAAAAAAAAAAAAATGTTACGCGTTCAAAACATAGCTCATATTATTACTGATTTAGGGGGGTGTATTGTATATGGAATTAGTGGAACTTTTAAAGAAATCTATGGAATTTAAAAGTCTGGGTGTATTCAATATAGACTTTTAACAGTCCATGAAAGTCTTGAGGTATTCAATTAGGATTTTTAAAGACTTCATGAATTCCACCAAAATCTAGGGGTATTCAATTAGGACTTTTAAAAATGAATAAAAGTACAGAGGTATTCAAAATATCATTCATACTTATGGAATTAGAAAATCAGGGATAATCATGGACTTTGTAGTGTTAACTATACATACCAAACTCCAATAATTTTCCAGCCTCCAGACCAAAGATTTCAAAAAGTCTATCAAAGTTTCCTCTTCAAAAAAAAAAAAAAAAAGGTCTATCAAAGTTCTTCTCTCCACGCATGAAGAAGTTTGTCCTTCATCATCTCTCTTTCTTAATTTTTTGTCTTTTCTCGAATCTTTTATGAGGGTAAGGCTATGGTATGTTAATGTTTCTCATACATCAACTTTTTTTATTACTTTGAGAACTTATTTTACCACTTTAAGGACTCATTTTATCACTTGAGAACTCGATCATGTGGTAACTAAGAAAATTTACCACTTTAAGGACTCATGTTACTACTTTGAGGACTAATATTACTATTTTGAGGACTCATTTTACCACTTTAAGGCAATTGTATGCATGTCATACGTTAACATATTGTAGAATTTCCCCTTTTATGATATCAACCTTTTTTGATACCCAACATGTTCATTGTAGTTGTTGAATGTGATTTTTGTTTTTTTTTTTTGTTCAATTGTGGTACTTTGAACCCTAATAGCAATAAAAATGATTTATGAAACCCTAAAGCTCAAATATTGTGGTCTAACCCTAAGACCTTGAACCATACTAAATTTTATCTTATTAATTAATTATTCTCATTAATTTGAATTTATATTATGGTTCAAAAAAAGGTTGAACAATTGAATTTCAATTGATTGATTATAGATCAAGACATTGACCAATATTGCTACAATATATGTTAATCGGCGAAAACAAAATTGATGAGAATAATTAACCATAGGAAAATTCTACAATGTGTTAACGTATGACATGCATACAATTGCCTTAAAATTGGTAAAATAAGTCCATAAAATAGTAATATTAGTCCTCAAAGTGTTAACATGAGTCCTTAAAGTGGTAAATTTTCTTAGTTACCACATGAGTCCTCAAAATAGTAATATTAGTCTTCAAAGTAGTATCATGAGTCCTTAAAGTGGGGTAAATTTTCTTAGTTTACCATATGAGTCCTCAAAATAATAATATTAGTCCTCAAAGTCGTAACATGAGTCCTTAAAGTAATAAAAATAGTTGATGTATGAGAAATGTCAACATACCATAGCTTTACCCTTAACCATAAACATCAAGTAATCTATATCGTATATTTATGTTGTTGAGAGATTAGGAATAAGAACAAACTCGCTAGACAGACTAACAATCATTTATTTGAGTCAATTTCTATTAGAAGATACTGGAGCATTGAAGAGACAACAAGTTATTATTTTGTTTTGTGTTTGAGCTGCAATTGTTTTAATTTTTTTTGTTTTTTGTTTTTGTTTTTGTTTGTTTGTTTGTTTTTTTTTAATATTTTGTACATCTTAGGAAATCTGTAGAAGTCATTCATAATAAAGTATATAGATTTTCATGAATCAATAAAAGTTTGTTGCTAAAATCAATGGTTTTAAGAAATCCATAACAGTCTATCAACTTTTTAAAGAGTCTGTGGACTTTTCAAAAAGTCTGTCATTTAAAAAAAGTCTGCACAAATCCAAATACAATACACCCCTCTTAGTAGATTAACAGAGATTTCTTGGAGGGAAAGACCATCCTTTGATAAGAAATAAAGTTTTATTAAAAGAACATATAAAGTACCACTGTACAACACAGAGGTACTGAAATAAAGTTTCCCTCCATCCAAATATATACAAGAATTACAGCAGAAACACTTATATCTTTCACTGAGAATGGGTACAATCCACTGGATTGTGCCAACTCACATTAGACTCTCTATAACCCCATTGGCATAGAGAGAAATACATTAAAAACTAAATAAATGAAATTGTTCAAGGAAATCCCGATTATGTGTCTGGTCCAAACTCTAGGTTACTTGACCTAGTGGTAATAGGATTTAATTAGAAGGATCTAGAATCCTAATCAATGTAGAATTACTTTCCTTGTATGATTGAGATTCTATGCATTGTAATCCTCTATATAAAGAGGCCCCTATTATCAATGAGAATACACAACAATTTCCTCTCAATTTCAGTTTCTCTACAACACGTTATCAGCACGAAGCCCTAACCCTGAAATCTAAAAACCAAAAACCCAGAAAAATCTCAACCTTTCCACCAATGCTCCCAGCCCGTGCTAGTCTTGCTACCACCATTGCACGAGCACCAACAGCCTCCTGCAACTGCCCAGCGCCTTCGCTGCACCCATCAATTAGCCGGTTAGCCTCTGCCAACAAAACGAAAAAAAAAAAACCAAAAAAAACAGAAGAAGAAGAAAAGAATGAAAAAAAAAAAAAAAAAAAAGGAAGAAGAGGGGAACGGCCCCACTGTCAGAAGAAGAAAAGGAAGGAGAAGAAAAGGGGAACGGCCAAGAAGAAAAGAAAGGAAGAAAGAAGAAAAAGGTTGCGGGCCCAGAAGAGAAGAAGAGAAATAAAGGGTAGCAGGCCCGCGGCCCAGAAGAGAAAGAAGAAAAGAAAAAAAAAAGAAGCAGGCCTGGGCCGAGAAAGAAAAAAAAGGGGAAGCAACCCACTGACCCACTGACATTGCCCAGCCCACAGGTCAACCTCAGATCCACCTCCGGTCAACCGCTTGTCAACTCTCCGGTCAGTCACCGCCGGCAACTTTTCCGGCAACCTCCGGCCATATTTTCCGGTGACTTTTCAGGCCACTTTTTCCGGTCAAATTTTCCGGCGACCAATTTCGAGGTAATTTTTACTAAAAGTTCCCGTTTTTATTGTTTTTCTCTTCCTTTTCTCGGGGACTTGCAACCTCCCTTCTTCTACCCCCCTTTCTTCTTCATAGGGGAGACCAAAAGCCGAACTGTGGGGGTTCGTGCTCACTCCAAGCTTGGAGCTTGTAGAGTCCTCCAAACTTAGAGTTTGTTGAGAAGAAAAACGATCGACCACATACATCATTGTTTCGATCTAATCCAAAACCCCTCTTGGAATCGGATTTTCTTGGAAGCGACTATGCTCAGAAAATCCCTAATTTCTTGGAAGCGACTACGCTCGGAATTTCCTAATTTCTTGGAAGCGACTACGCTCAGGAATTTTATATGTTTTCGTGGTAGCCTTTCACGCTCCGAAACTAACCCTAATTTCTTGTTCTCTTTCAGGATGAGTAACCTGAACAAATTGGACTTTACTCCATTGGGAACAACTGGCTCTGAATATCACAGGTGGGTTCGTGATGTCCGCCAGCATCTCAAGGCCGATGGAATCCTGGATACGATTCTCGAGCCTAGCCAGGACGTGCTAACTGTTGAGCAAGCTCAAGCTTTGGAAGCAAATAGAGCAGCCTTAGAGGCAAATAAGGCGAAAGCCATCATCCTAATGACTCGTCATATGGATGATTCGCTCCAGTACGAGTGTATGAATGAAGAAGACCCCAGAAGGCTGTAGGTCTCACTCAAAGAAAGATTTGGCAACGTCTGTGACTCCTTCCTTGCTTCCTGACCTAGAAGTGAGATGGCATAGCCTCCGCTCCTATGATTTCAAGTCAGTTCTTGACTACAACTCGGAAGCACTTCGCATTAAATCCTTAATGGAATTCTGTGGTAAAGAGATCACAAATGCGATGTTGATTGAGAAGACTCTCTCTACCTTCCCCGTTTCTGCATTGATGGTTGCTAAGAACTATCGAATTGATGTTACTGCAGGACGGATCACAAGGTTTCATGAGCTCATTGGAGCTATGAATGTCACTGAAAAGTATGACAACATCCTTGTGAAAAACTATAATTCGAGATCCGTGGGAACAAAGCATATTCCGGAATCCAATTATAGTTGCGCCCCTAAGAGGAGGCGCCAAGAGCGAAACCCTAACCTTAGGGATACTTCTGGACGTTCTGGTCCATATAATCGCTCTACTTGGGAAGGTAACCGCCAATATAGGCGAACACGGAACCGAAGAGGTGAACGTGGAAAGAGAGAGGGAGGCAACGCCTCTGGCCATGTTGGTGGCGCCACCAACATTAAGAGCCATCTAAATGACGCTTTCAAAGCGCCTCAATCAATGGAGTTTGAGCAAAGAGATGTATGTTCTCAATGTGGAGTGTCTGATCATTGGGCACACATTTGTAGAGCTCGTGAAGAAACTGTCACCGCCTACAAAACATATTGTGAAGCAAGAGCAGCTCACTATGTTGAACAAGAAGATCAAGAAGATGATCTAGAGTGAAGGGTTGAAGACTACGAATCTGGCTGGGATCAATAGATCGCCAATTCTGTTTAAGTCTTTATTTTCCAAGAGATGTAGGCAACTGCCATATTATTTTTTTAGTAGATGCCTATGGTTTAGTCTTTCTTCAGAGTAGGCGTACTCAATGTAAATGTGATGTCTAGGAAGGTTTTGAGATAAGTGGTAATTAAGCGAGCTTTGCTCCACCGACATCTCCCTACTCACCTGGTCACATTTGCGTTGGAATTACCGAAAGAAGTTAGACGACTACCATTGTTTTGCATTAGCTAAGCATTTGGATTAGATTCTCCTAATGGTTAAGAGACAATGATGTATTCCGTTGGCTTATGAATAAAATTTTGAGTTCTTTTCATTATGACTCCATTTTGATTCATGAGCATGTTACTTTGTGACTACGATGGCTGGGCCATCAGTATTAATTCAAGGACATGGAATAGCCCAAGTTCTCTTTGCCACATGGCACCTTGATTAATGTCACAGAAACTCTCTACGCTCCTAGGGCAACTTGCACCTATGGATAGCCAACGGATTCCATGCGACAACGCATGTAGAGAACAGAAATGAGTTCCTTTGCAATGCCTCTAATGATTGCGAACGATGGCGCATCTTAGAGAAGTTTATGTGTCTCTCTAGTGGCCTCTATGTCACTATTCGAGCTATTAAATCCAATAAAGTTATGAGAGAAGATCTCTTGGATTTAGACACATATTGGCTTTGTCTCGACAGGATAAGTCACCCTGGTCATGATATGGTGATCCGTCTACTAAAGACTTCATATGGACACCCTCGAGCGAAATGAAGCAAGAATCAAAAATTGGTTCCTGGACTTAGCAAGACCGCAACAATTGCAGCATCTGGCGCTGCAGCTGTCTTGGGGCGCCATATAGCCGCCCAAGTCCCTTGTGACAACGCCATATATGGCGCTACCCATGGCCATGACGCCATGGATGTCAATCCCCATGGTTATAACGCCATGGATGCCACTTCCCATGGTCATGACACCATGATGGGTGATGTAGTCACAAACTTTGCTTCAATGTGCGTTTCAAACGCTCAGGCCCAACCAAAACTCTCCTTGGTTGCTTCTAAGGCCTCTCGCTCATTTTACAAAGCCACTTCCTTAGGAAAATTAGGACTCAGACCGTCCTATGCAAAGGATATGAAAATACTCATTATGTTCTTACATAGAATCCGTAGGGATTCTGTGGACTGATTCCACCAACTTGCGGACGTTTAAATATATCATGATGTTGGTTGATATGCCCACACGCTGGTCCCGTGTTGTGCCATTGTCCACCTGTAATGCTGCTTATGCTACACTCCTAGCACATCTCATACAACAACGGGCTCACTCCCCGGATTATCCTATTCCGTCAATTGGACTTGACGATGCTAGAGAGTTTACATCGAAGAATTTCGATGGTTATTGCATTGGGACTAATGTTAGACATTATATTCCCATGAGCACACCCAAATGGTCTCGCGGAAATGACTACGATGGTAGTCCGGACATTGGTAATGCGCACCAACCGCCTTATATCCGCTTGGGGTGATGCAATATCGCATGCAGCAATGCTAATTCGTCTACGACCCACCGCCACTCAATGTACCTCTGCGTTACAGCTAGTGACTGGGTACAAGTGTCGTACTTACGCGTATTTGAGTGAGCCATTTATGTGCCAATTGCGCAACCACAGCGCTCTATGATGGGTCCTTACAGACGAATGGGCAACTCAGTTGGATTTGAGACTCCAACAATCGTCCGCCACTTAATGCCCTTGCATGGCGATCTCCTTACCGCTAGATTTGCGGATGTCACTTTGATGAGACAGTCTTCCCGTCGTTAGGGGGAGATAAGAACACAGATGTTCAGCAGGAACGACATGAATTGTCGTGGCCTGTCCCCACTATGTCTCATCTCGATCCCTACTAAAGTGACGAGATCACACAAATATGCTGCAAACATGCCTGCAATGATGGACGTCCCTACGAGAGGACGTAGCGCCACCCTACACAGAGGTAGACATGGCGCCAACGCCATAGAGAGTGGCACTCTGGCATTACAGGCCATGGCCCCAACTAGGATGCATGGGAGGCCCGTGGATTCGAAGGATACTTTGGCACCTTCCAATCCTTTGATCATCGACACTCATAATCCGTCTCATGAGAATCTTCCGGGTTATGGTTATCGTTGGGGGACGCCTCAACGTTAGAACCCTATTCCTGAGAATATAGAGCTCTATGAAACTTACACTAGTGTACATGAGACGTGGGATAAAAACTCCATCATAATTGATGATGTAGTCACGCATTTCGTTGCGCATGAGTTTGTTGAGTCCGATGATATCGAACCACGCTCCGTTGATGAATGAATGCCAACGTAGAGAGATTTGGCCTAAATGGAAAGATGCGATCCAGGTTAAGTTGGATTCTCTAACGAAGAGGAAGGTTTTCTGAGCCAGTGATGCCAACACCTCCTGACATAAAACCTATTGACTAATGGGTCTTCGTTAGAAAGCGTGATGAGAAAAAGAGATGGCAATCTCGCCTTATGGCGCAAGGCTTCTCACAAAACGCCCTGGAATCGACTACGATGAGACATATTCTCTCGTAATGGATGTCATTGCACTCCACTACCTTGTCAGTTTGGTAGTTTCTGAATAACTGAACATGCAGCTTACAAATGTGGTCACTACGTATCTCTATGGGGATCTAGATACGGAATATACATGAAGGTTCATGGTGAACTTCATTTACCCAAGTCAAGTGGCTCTAGACCACGGAGCGCGTTTACAAAGAGGTTGAAACGCTCACTAAAGTGACTACTTGATTGGGAAGGGATATGCCCACGCGTTTCCATATCAAGTTTCGGATTCTATCGCGGTTCATGCTGGACATGATCTTCATTAGAAGCCCTTAAAGAGTTAAGGGAAACCGCTGAACATTAGAAATCCGAGTTTGAGATGAAGGATTTTGGGAGAACACGATTATGTCTCGGTTTGGAATTCGAGTATCGTGTCGATAGATGCTTAGGCATTTTGACAAGGTCAAGTCTTCAAGCAACCCCATGATCGTCCGTAGTCTTGATCCTGAAAAGGATCCTCTAGCTTCGTCGAAAGGATGATGACGAAGATGTGCTAGAGGCAGAAGTGCCTTACTTGAGTATAATAGGCGCATTATTGTACTTAGTTAAATGCACAAGACCGGACATCTCATTTGCAGTAAGCTTGTTAACTAAGATATAGCTTTGCGCCAACGCGACGCCATTAGGATTGGTGTAAAAGATATCTTTCAGTACTTGAGATGTACGATTGATATGGGCTTGTTCTATCCCTACAGAGAGATGATGGATTCGGACCCATCACACACCAGGAACGCCGCCAACACCGGCATGCGTCCCCTCTCCCCATCCCAAAACGAAGTTAGCGTTTTGGAAGGTTTTGCTGATGCTGGGTATCTCTCTGACCCACACAAAGGTCATTCCCAAACTGGTTAAGTGTTCACCATGGGTAAAGACTGCGATATCTTGGAGGTCTACATAATAGACCCTAGTCGCTATATCTTCGAACAATGCAGAGACTATTGCTCTTCACGAAGAGATTCGTGAATGTATATGGATTGGATCCATAATTACGCATGTTCGAACAATTGTGGTTTGAAGTCTACCATAGATGAGCCTACGAGCATTTAGGATAATGCAGCTTGTTTTGAACAAATGAAGCAAGGCTACATCAAAGCGACAACACCAAGCTTAATCAGCAACAACAGACTCTCCTCAAGATCAAAATGAACTAGGTTCGATTTGAGGACAGTGTGGCAGACTTGCTCACTAAGTCATTGCCTAAATTCCACTTTCGAGAAACATGTTGGTAGCATCGTTTACGGAAGTTATCCGAACTCCCATGACCGTAGTCATCAGGGGGAGATGCAGACATCAGGGGGAGATGTCTACATGTATGGTCTCGAAACGTGAAGGGTGTGTTGTGCTCTTTTTCCCCTTCGACCGAAGTTATTTTTGTCCCACTGGGTTTTTGTTACTCGGCAAGGTTTTTAATGAGGCAACGAGAGAAGCACCACGTTTGGACGACACAAGGGGGAGTGTTCAAGGAAATCCCGATTATGTGTCTGGCCCAAACTCTAGGTTACTTGACCTAGTGGTAATAAGATTTAATTAGAAGGATCTAGAATCCTAATCAATGTAGAATTACTTTCCTTGTATGATTGAGATTCTATGCATTGTAATCCTCTATATAAAGAGACCCCTATTATCAATGAGAATACACAACAATTTCCTCTCAATTTCAGTTTCTCTACAACAGAAATAAAATTGTTTCGTATTTTTCTTTTTAGAAACAAATCTTCTTCTTTTTTGAAAGGTGGAAACAAATATTATATTGCTTGGTTTTGTTTTAATGTTTTCTCTAAAAGGTATCGAGATATTGTAACAAACAATCAAATATTTACAAAAATATTGTTTTACATGAAGAACTATCATTAACAAAAGCATTTTCCTATTCTACACATAAGTCGCTCCATCTTTTTCGGAGCTGAGTATACCAAAACCCTAGGGTTTTTGGTGGCAGGACGACGGCCACTGGGTTTCCTTGCCTGTCAGGGGGGTCTTCCGGCGCCGTTCGTATCTGGTGTGCAACGCTCGCGTGTGCAGCAGAGGGGAGTATTCTCGGATTTGGGATCGGGGACAACCGGCATCTCTGCACGAGAAGTGGGTGTGAGGCGGCGACGGATCTGGTTTCTGGTTGTTGGCGGTGCACCTTTGTCGGCATCTCTTCGAAGGCACTGCTGGTTTTTGCAGCAGATCGGGCTTGTTTAGCCTGCGAGGCTATCCTCCAGGCCGGACCTAGGTCCCTCAAGGTGGCGGGGATGGTTGAAGATAGAGGTCGGCCGCCGGAATGGCAGTGGCGGCTTGCTTGCTTGCTGTGGTAGCAGTGCCTCCGGCAAGCTTCCTAGGGTTCCGGTGATCGACGGTCTGAGTTGCAGATTCAGGGCAGTGGGTGTGGGCTGGGCTTCTGGTTTAGTCCATTCTCCCTCCTCTCTCTTGTTTGGGCCAGCGGTTGGGCCGGGCCTCTTGTTGGGCTTGTTGTGGGCTGGACTTCTATATGACTCTAATTTGAGGCTATTCACTGCTTTGAACAGCGGAAGGGTACACCAAGATGGTCTTAGGCCCCAAGCCATTCATGGTAGATGCGGAGAATTAGAGTTGTATTTTGGAATAAACATAGTTGTTAGTTGTTTTTTCTTTGTAGTTTCCTTTTGGTTAGTAGCTTTGCAGTTTCTTTTTGGATTTTAGTTTTCGCATTCCCTTATGGGTATTAGTCTGACTATTTGTGTAGTCAGTTGAGCAGTGATTGTAATGGGTGATCTTCGGATCCCCTAGATTGACCTTGTACGGTCGTTATGATCTTTTCGATCATTGGAATATATTCCATTTCCCTCAAAAAAAAAAAAAAAGCATTTTCCTACTTCAATTAAGAGTTATAAAACACTACAAAAATTATTTTGTGGATTATTTCTTCAAATATTTATCTGTTCGATTTACGTTTCTTTCAAGCATCTTGGGTTAGAATTTTAGAACCCTAACAGAATATTGTAAGTACTTCTTCTATTATTTGACATCTAAAACCTCATTGTAAGAACAAAAATTACTTGAAGCGTATGTTCCATAACTCTCCTCAAAAAGTCAAAATACATAATAAATTTTTCATTTGTTAGATATGTATTTGGCGGCACCATCATTAAATGTGATACATGGAACAAATGTTTTGAATTAAAAGATTAACGAAAAGAAAATGCTTAATAATTTACAGACAACTGATTAAGAAAGAATTTGAAAATTTAAATTCTTGAAAGACAATTCAAAAGGAGTTAATTCCAAACCATTTTAAAGAGGATACCCTCAAAAATACTTCACATTTTTCTTCAATGTTCCAGGATATATGCAATGAATGTGAACATGAATATAGTCACTCACTCACTTGTTTAAGCACAAATAGAGATTATTTTCTAAAAACAAAAAAGGAAAAAAGAAAAGAAAAAACCATTGGAACAATCCACCAACTTCAAAACCAAGGGCAAAATAGCTCTATTAAATTACCTGAAAACAACATCAAAAATCAGTTACACCAACCCCCAAACCATCCTTCCCATGTCACTTCTATGGTATTGAGTCCAAAATAGAGCAACCGCTTCCAGCCTGTGCGACATGTGGCCTACAAATGACATCGTCTGGTCTTTAAGACCCCACGTTTATTTCATTGTGGACCCTGACACGTAAGCTTATCCTCCCTGGCACATTCCCCGTCCTCTTGTTTTCTTCAAAAAACTAGACTAGGCAAAACCAGTAGAAGCTGATTCACTCTACTTCCTAAAAACTATGGTTGAAAGCTCCAAAGCTCTAACTCAACACAGATTCTTTCTCCTTATTAATACTCGATAAGCCTCTCCTCCATATTTTCTCCACTACAAGCAAAAAACTATCAGTGATAAACAACATTGCTCTCACATCAACTCAAACAAAACTTTTCCATTTTTCTCTTCATCATCATCACCACCTAAATGGCTTCATCTTCTGCAGAGTCATCGAGAAGAGGAGCAAAGAGGCAACGCCAAAACAACCGCAACCATCATGATGATTCCTGGGTGTTTGATGTTCACAGTGATCTCGTGGAGGAAATCTTCACTCACCTGCCAATACGGCAGTGCGTGCAGATAGGGATGGTGGCCAAGGAGTTTCGGGGAACATGGCGGAAATGCCGAAATCTCGACTTCGGGAGAGACTTCGCGGCCACCCAACCCCACCGGTTGGCTTACAGCGCCGCCGTGGATCATGCCATTGAATCCCACCACAAAGAGGGAAAGATCAAAACCCTCCAGTTATGTTTCGATCCGTCCGATGTTGAGTTTCTTCTTGAGAAGTGGGTTCGGAAATCGGTCAAGAAAGGAGTCGAGGAGCTCGATCTCGACATCTTTCAGGCGACGGTGTCGTTTTGCGTCCCTACTAATGCTGAAGAGGCAAAGCTAAAAGAGCTTAAGCTCTATTATTCGGTGATCCATATGCTATTTAATTTGAAGGCTCTGGTATCTCTGACCACCTTGGTTTTGAGGCAGGTTGATCTGACGGACCTGATCATTGAGGTTGTGTTCAAGAACTGTGTCCATCTCGAGACCTTTGACATGGCTGACTGCTATGGAGTAAGAAATATGAAGGTGAAGGCGAACAACAGATTTAAGGTGTTAATGGTTGGAGACACTGGGTTTTTATTACTCTGCAAGGTTTTTGACGAGACAACGAGAGGAGCACTGACGTTTGGGTGACACAAGGGGGAGAGTTTAAGGACACCTAGATTATGTGTATGGGGCAAACTCTAGTTACTTGTTCGAGTTGTAATAGAGTTAGGCTTATAGATATCTTCTTAGATATTCTAATCATTGTATGATTATGTTTTCTTGTAAGACTCTGATTCTTTGCTTGTAATCCTCTATATAAAGAGGCCCCTTATTATCAATGGAATACACAATTCATTCCCCCAATTCCCTCTACTGTTCTTTCTGCATATTCAAATTTCCTAAAACAGGAAAAAATTTTTAAACATTGAAAGAAAGAAGACAAAAAAAAAAACTAGTCTTTAACATGCCACAAATTCACCTAAAAACCTCCTACCTAAGCGGTTACTAAAACAAGCTAAATCACTACTGTTTGTTTTAAAACAATGAATAAAAGAAAGATTTTCCTTGAAATGAAAATATGAATTTTTTACTTGATAACATAACAGGAAAATCAACTAAAAATTTTAAAAATACAAACAATAAAATAAAGATTGACGAAGTGAATGAGCACCATGAATTTTTTATTCAAATATTTATACAAACTAAAACCCAAAGCCTTCACTCTTGGGTAAATAGCTAAAGGCTGTTTGGTTACTCATAATTATGATTACAAATACTTACTTGGAAGATAAAGCACATTACACACGTACTCTATGAGAAGGATAAAGTACACAACTTCTTTGGATTTCTTGCTCTTTGAGATAGTGTTTCTCTCTCAATTTTCTGATGCCAAACTAAAACAACTTGAGAGCCTTATATAGACTTCGGACTTCAAAACTTAATTCAAAATAACCTAAAGGAGTTGTAAAGACCTATGTGCCTGAAACGCATATGGTAATATATCAAATACTAGTTTTAGAAAACTGCTGCGTTTCAGGCACGTGGGCGTTTCATACGTACATTTTTAGGGTCTTGCAAAGAGCGGATCATTGAAGAAGCTGCAGAATTCTTGGCATCTTTTACTGTTGACTTTGCATCTCCCGTCATATATACCACACCTATAGTTACCCTCCATTGATACATCTTATCATGCGGAGGACCTTCTTCATGCTCAATGCTACAATAGAAAATAGAGATAGATTAACATAACAAAACACCTGCAAAATTAACAAAATATTTTTTTACATGGCACTGACCCAAATTACATAATTAGCTAGGAAGATCTTCTCTAATACCTTTAGTATCAGTCAGCTCCACAAGAGGAAAACGCTAGAACCAGAAATGAATTAGAGATCGCAAAGAAAAGAAGAAAGATCAGACAGACCATCTTATCAAAAGAAAAGTTAGTTATAACAAGACAGGGCTGAAGCTCTTTGCATCTTGCAGCTTGAAACAAAACTCAGCCATTAACTACCAACTTGCAATTTAAAGAGTGCACAACCAATTGCCAAACCCTAATTAATTCTGTTTTATAATGTTTTCAGTATGGTTATACTGTGCATCAGCTACGATATGTATCTTCGCCACTAAGCTATACGTACGTACATAGGGTAAATGTACTAGAACTTAGGAGACTCAACAAAAGAAAGTAATAAGCATATCGTAAACTCAAGTTCCTTCAATTAAGTAGAGATTCATACGTGTAAATTGGTTTAGGCCACTTCTTCTTGGCACAAAGCTTATGCAACTCATATTTTGCTCTTTCAACAGCAGAAAACCCATAAATTCCAGCAATATCTTCAACTGACACATCATTTATGCATATCGATTGCATCAACTTACTCAGAGCCAGCTCAGCAGCATTGACCTTAGCAATTTCTTTCTGTTCAGCCGAACCCAAGGCAACACACTTCCCATCAATATTACTCTTCATCTTATCTCTCCTGCACTCGATACTGACATGCTTCCCCTGCTTCTGGCAAAGTTGACGCAACTCTGTCACAAGATGAGGTTGTTGCTGCAACTCTTCAAGAGTAACTATAGGCTCCAAAACATGCTTAAATTTCTGCAAATGTACACCAATGACAAGAACTAATAGCTTCTACACAAAGATTCTGTAACTAATAGCTTCTATATAAAGATTCTGTTTTTTTCAAACCAAATTCCAAGGCTTTGAAACTAATTTTTGTGTATATAAAAGAAGCTCAAGTACGTAAGTACCATCCAAAGTTGTTCCAGATCAAAATTCAAGTCAACATAAATAGCACCAGCCACAGACTCCACAATATCTGCAAGAACTTTACAGGCTTCTACAGACTCCTCTCCTCGTCTTACAGCTTCAGTAAACTCCCGAACCTAATTAAAGTTGATCAAATTTATCAGGAAAGCAAAAACCAAATTCTAAACAAGGTTTATACAGAAAATTAAACTGTATTTTCAAAGTGACCAACAAAAACCAAAAGGACTCAACCCTACTGAACTCTCTGTTCTCATTTTCAAATACGCACATATATACCTGATCATCGAGAACACCAGTTGCAGTGCGGCGAAGGTAGGTATAAAGCCCATGTCTCACAGCCACACGTGCGAACTTCTTGGTGCTGACGTTAGCGGAGCGTAGCTCAGTGAGGTCACCTTGGTGAATTCCAGGGTAAGCAAGGAAGAGGTATTTACTTACAGCGAGGTCAAGAACGGTGTCGCCGAGGAACGCGAGCCGCTGATACGAAACGGCGGCGTCGCTTATGCGGCAGGAGGGGTGGGTG
This sequence comes from Rosa rugosa, assembly GCF_958449725.1. Lineage (NCBI taxonomy): Eukaryota > Viridiplantae > Streptophyta > Magnoliopsida > Rosales > Rosaceae > Rosa > Rosa rugosa. The sequence goes on along the minus strand of NC_084820.1, from coordinate 48,668,925 downwards.
AGAGCTTCCTCTAGAAGCCTCTTGTTCTTGAAGTCATAGTCTAGGATCCGCTCCACGGCTTCCACCGATTCTTTCATTTTCGGCCGGCGGAGGTAGAGTGGTGCCACGGTGGGGATTTTCTCGTTCGATCGGGGGTTCATCTTGCAAAAGATTCTGGTGGAAAAGTTTTGGAGAATCAGTAGGAAAATTGTTAAACCAAATACAACTTTGAGAGTATCTTTGTCCTGAGATAGCAAAATTATCTGCGACCAAATTAGCTTCCCTGAAGACATGATTAAGTGGTGACTTGGAAGGAGTTTCTAAGAGGATGGATATCTTGTACAAGAGTAGAAATGCGCCGAGGAACTTTGACATTTAGCGGATCGTTTGTACGAGAAGGAAAGAATCACCTTCGACTTGGAGCTGCTGTAGATGATGAAGTCTTTTGGCCCACATTAAGCCTACTTTAAGACCCATGGCTTCAGCTTGAAGAACTATAAGGAAGTCTAAAAGCGCGCGCTTTGGCTTTGGTAGTTCTAAAAATAATCATCAATACAGCTTTACCTTTTTATAATCAGGCACTTAGATATAGATCATGTATTAAGATTTTGGTGAGATTTTTTTTGTCTTTGTTAGATACATGAATGTTGTTTTGAGATTCATTTTTAGATATGTGATTAGTATATGATAGATTCATGGTTAAAATTGATTTATCTTGTTTTCAGATTTTTAAATACTCAATAAACTGCAGTGTGCTTTTATAGTTCATTCACGAAAATCTTCCATCAAGATCGATATCTGAACACACTATAGATACATGAGCAAATACATTTTCAGATTTTTAGATATGTGAATAGTATATGATAGATTCATGGATAAAATTGATTTAGCTTGTTTTCAAATTTTTATATAGTCAATAAATTGCAGTGTGCTTCTATAGTTCATCCATGAAAATCTTCCATCAAGATCGATATCTGAATATACTATAGATACACGAGTAAATACGTACGTTTCAATTTTAGGTGAGAATCTGATAGTCTAAGCAAGTCCTTTAGAAGGTAGTGTAGTTTCATTTTCATTGTTCAAAGTTCATTCATTTCTCCAACTTTATCTGCATTTTCAAATCAATTTTAATATATACTTTGTTTAGTTAAATATTCTTCATATGTTGGATCAAGTGACACATGAGTCATATGCCTATCACTCCATCACTACTCGTTGCTTTTTTTCTTTTTTTTGGAGAATCATCACTACTCGTTGCTTTTTTTCTTTTTTTGGAGAATCATCACTACTCGTTGCTTAACCCGAAGGGTTTGTCTAAGACATTAAGAAAAAGCTTTCTTAGCACGTTTTTGGAAAGAAAATTATGTTTTTATAGCACACCCTAATCTTTAAAACTTGTGATTCAAATCAAACAAGGTGATTAAATACAGGTTTTAGAATTCTAAATGGAATGTACTCACCCGATGGCTGTGCTAGTGCGACAGCCGTCACTCCAATAATCTAGAATCTTCAGTCTTCAGTCAAACAATGCTTCCCCACAGTCTTACACGTCACCACCTGCCCCACACGTGCACTATCCCGGCCGCTTCTTTTTCGGCACGTGTCACGTTTAAACGGCTAGTTTTCCCTCCTCATTCTTAATTATTTAACTGCCGAAAAGATAAATTACAGGAACCCGAGGCAACAAAAATTTCGAGATGATTCCATTTCCCGCGTAGATTATTCTCCACTGTGCAAAAATTTCGAGAAAACGCACTACATTTTCGTCCCCCAATATATATATAAATCTAATCCCTTTCTTCTTGGACCTGAATCATTTTATCAGGTCTTTGTTTGATTATGGCTTTGGGAAAGAATTGCCGGAGTAGTTCACTGAAATGCAGCTTTTCGTCCGGAGGAGGAGGAGAAGAAGGGTTTGTTCGAGCTTTGGGGAGGAAGAGGATAGAAATCCCGGATGCGGGCCCCAAGACTCCATTGAAGAAGCAGAGGAGCGAGTGTTTCGCTTTTGATTTCGATTTCGAGGGTGAAAGTTCTAAACTTGAAGCTCTGCCTCGGGAGATTCTGGTCAGCGCTAAATCCCCAAATGGGTTTACTTTTGGATTGAATTGGAATCTGATTTGGTTACTGATTGAAATTTATTTTGTTTCTATATTTGGGTTTTGCAGATTAAGATTCTGTGTGGAGTTGATCATGAGGATCTTAAACAGCTTTTCAGTGTATCTAAGGCGATTAGAGAAGCGGTGAGTATCTATATATGGACTAGTTTGTTGGTGGATTTTGTTTGATTTGGGATTGATTTTGATTTGATTTTTGTGTTGCAGACTCTTATTGCGAAACAGTTGCATTTTGTTTACAGCACACCAAGAAAGATTCCAGCTTTTCGAACCAAGATTGATTTTTCGGAGTCAAATGATGAATTGGATGAGATTGAAGCTCCGAATGCTCCGAGGCTGCATAGGGAGCTTCCGAGCCGGAAAAAGCTTGAAGAGATATCTGTTAACTTATTGGATTCATTGGAGGAAGGAATCAGAAGAGGGCTTTTCATGGATGAAGATGATGAGTGAGCAACCACGGAATTTGTATATAGAAATGTCCTGCTTTGCTGCTTGAGTAGTGTGTACATATGGAGAAATTGGTACCAAGCAGATTCTTCAAATTCAATCATTGAAGATCAAAACTTGCTTGTTTATCTATTTCTGTACATGTATTAGAAAGAAAGAAAGAAAGAGAGAGAGAGAAACTTTACTGGTTGTTTATTTAAGGGCTCTAATCTTTGAGCCCTTCCACTGAGAATAATACGAAGGATGTAGACTTGGTTGTGTAATTTATGAGTTTTAATTTATAAAATTTCAATAATGTTTCTATGCAATTGTTGTCTCTTCTGTTTTCATTTGGTTACTGATAATCATGGGTTTGATTCATATTGATGGTCATGGGTTTGATTCGTAAGTGTTATTAGCTAGGCTTGAGAAAGTCACGTACTATAATTTTGCAGCAGCAAGTCATAATGCTTGAATTTATTAGTGACCTTATGAAGAAAGTTTGGAGTGAGATCAATTAGAAGAGCTTATTGAGAGAAAACTGGGAAAGTAATAGGCTTCAGTTACAAAATGTTTAAAAATTATTAATGACACTATGAAGAAAATTGGGACGAGAACAATTAGAAGATCTTATTGAGAGCAGACTTGGTAAAGTTCTTAATAACCAAGGGTAGTAATTATCTTAGCTAAATTTTAGCTGTAAAATTAGGTATTTGGGTAGATACCTATCTGGTTTCTGGTAAGCATCATTTATAAGTTGTAACGTTTTCCCATTTAATATCAGGTCTTAAATTTGGTCTGCATTTCAATTTAAAAAAAGTTATGCATCCAAGTTTGGAAAAAAGAAAGGGAATCAGAATTTATTATCTGCTGCATGCCCTCTGAATTTTGTCCTCTTTTCTGCATTTATTTCTTTGAAGAAATTTTGGCATCCATCATTCGACCGGGTGATTTGCTTTAGGGAATTAGGGATTGAATATTTGAGTGTTAATACGAGGATTGTTCTCACGTTTGTCTTTTTTGTAGAATTCGAACCTAAGGTAAAGTTTAGAGTTAGGTTCATAACTTGATTCCATGCTCAAATCATGAGTTTATTTACAAATTTACATGGGATTGTATCAAAACAATGAGAACTATGTTGCTTCAGGAGCTCAGAAATTTACTTACACAAATGAAATTGTAATTTTAGTGATTCGCACATCTCCTTGAATAGATTACGTCTTACGGGGTTACATTATCCGATGCTTACATTTACATGAACTTACTCATGATTCATCACTTTTCCATTATAAGTAAGTAAACATTGTTTACCATTTCTTTCTTGTAAAGATTTATAACTACTTTCGATACTTTATCACTGCCTTCATGCAACACTATCTCAATTTCCCAATTGCATTCTCTTAATAATAAGTTTCTTTGCCCAACCAAGGATCATTTGATCACTTTCAAAACAAATGAAGTCATTAATTCTATTCATTACGAGACTAACAAAGAACAATTGCCTAGCCAGTAGCTAAAAGAAAGACGTTCAAGTGATTTGTTGTTTATGCGAAGCTTAATTTGATGAGAACTTGGTAATTGTAAGAACAAATGATTACAGAACTATTTTTGACGAGGATCGGCTGTTGTCCTCGATCTGCAATATGTCACTGGTGTCTGGTGTTGAAAACAATTACCACGTAAATCGCATGTGTCAAATTAGCTCCCTGACTAGAGTGAAAACAGCCTATGGTCTCTTCGTTCAGTAGGAGGTGTGGCCTGATTCTTGCTGGAAATTAATTCAACTGAAAACCCAATGACCTTCCTAAACCGAAGACTTTTCTATGGACAATATATCCGGGAAAACTTGTCCCTAATGAGCAATGATTTAAGACTCAAGATGGCCCCTACCTTGAATGCATCTTGCAATCTTTGCTTCTGTTTACCATGAGTGGTACAACTTTTAGTACCACTTTGTGTTTACCAGCTGAACCTAGGAAGATTATCATCAAGGCTATAAAGAATGGATTCTGCCTTGGTTGTAAGTGTCATCAGCAATCGCGGATCAGCCTCGAGGTGGGTGGGTTTCCATGAGTTGCATGGTACTCCCTTATACATGTATCGATTGTTTACTAGATTCTTTTCCTTAGCTTCTTTGGGTTTCTTAATCCCATTTCCTCACCAAATAAACAAAAAAAATTTCATAATGTGGAGTCATACACAAGGCACATACATTCGCATACCTATTCCAGATTTCCAATATATCAAATACAGATTTCTTTTTAGCGGCAGTGGAATTCAAAGAAATTACGAGGTGGGATGGATGGGTGAAGTAGGAAATGTGGCGTCTAGAAAAACCAGGTAGGAGTATTCCTTTGAGAAGCTGGTTTTCATTTTAATTTGTAGCATCCCAAAACGGTGCGTTCTGCTTTTATGAGTCTCACAATATTGAAAAGATTTTATCAAGAAAAAAAAAAAAAGTATTTCATATTCTTTTTCTAGTGTTTTCTTTAGATTCAATGCTAGCCTGGCTTTTTAAACTTGCTTGGGCAAAATACTGTAATGGTGAATCCTGAGATTTCAGGTAAATCACCGGTTTCATTGGAAGAAGTCTATTTGGTTAGTATTTTTTTTTTTTTCACTTAAAGAGACGCTATTTGGTTTGACAACTGTAGAGTTGGTCAGAATAGTTGGAACTAGATAAATGCCTATGTAACTTGACCAGAATGGTTATAATGGCATCAGTATTCAGTGAGTTGTCAATATATTCACAAACAATGATCCAGGTCTTGAGTTCGAGCGTCATGAGGGTAAGAGTGAAATCTTTTGATCATCTTTTATAAAATGAATAAAAAAAAAAAAAAAACAAGGAAAAGAGAATAAAGCAAGAGGGTGAATAACATGACAATCTTGTATTTATGAATGCTGAATAAAACGTACATGCGGCTTGGAACTCTAGTTCGCTTTGATACAAGCACTAAACAGCCCGGCAGCTAATTGATTATCAAATTACAACAATCCAGAACTTTACAAAGCATGCGATGTGGCATGAGAAATTTTACTGATACACTACTGGCTAGTTAAAAAATTTTAATCCAATGATTGTAAACATCTATAGTGTAAAAGAAAAACTCGATCTTAAATTCAAGGATTCCAAGTAAGATGCATGAAAATAGCCCAACCAATCACCACATAAGAAGAAGAATTCCAAATAATGCTTCAACACGAAATTAGTAACCAGAAGAGGATACTAGAACATTATGTTCTTTTAAACGCTTCTGGAAATGAGCTAAACGATTTTGTAATTGCAGGATGCCAGCAGCCTTCTGAGATAGAATAGCATTCAATCTTGTAACATAATCATCCAGCTGATTTCCTGGTTGGTCTGCTTCTACCAGCAAATTCATCTCCTGCAAATGCGTGCACGTATCAAGTAAAAACCAATACGAACATAAATCAAAGGCCACACATCCACAACTCCACATGGTAAAACAACCACGAAAATGTCAAATGATTAAGGTTTCTAGGCAAGCCCTTTCATGCTTTAGGGTTTCTCCATTTTCATGCTAATATATGAACAAAAATAATATACAAATTCCAACATCAACTGTGACGGCAATCACATACCTCTTTAACAATATTCATTGTATCCTCCACTTGTTTCCGGTGAGCATTTACAAGATCCTCCTCCTCCTGGATACAACACAGAGTTCACATATTAACAAACTCTAGTTCAAATAATGGGAAAAGCTATATGTACAAATTATAGAAAGTTGATCTTCCAGGACCCTTTTCTAAAATTATTTGTATCATCTATTATCTAAAATGTCCTTGTACTCAAATCTGTTGTTGTTATACCTGTAACAGGGCATTTAAATCATCGTCTGAATTTGAATTTCTTGAATGAGATTTTGGCATGCCCATCCATTTTGACTGCCCATTGGGTTTACAAACGTTGTCCTCTGAAGTCGAAACATTGTACTGTTGTAGCTTCCCAGTTCTCTTCCATGATGTTTTAGGATCATCATAGACCTCTTCTGATTGATCATATTCCTCTCTTTCAACTTGTACAGGCCATGTATCATTCATGTCATCCTCAAAGGCAGAGGCAGTTGGCAAAAATGATGATAAGGGCACATTTGTTGATTCCTTGAGGTTTAAGGTCGAAGCTAGTATATCCTTCTTTGAATTGTTCCCTTTTGAAAGGCTCTTCACCCTACAATGCAATTTCATTGCAAACAAGCATTAGAAGGGGTATGAATAACTCACACAACACAAGCATATCTAACGCTATGAAAGTGCATACCTGTCTGCATATCTTAAAGTGTTAAGAGTATGTTCACAGGATCCTGAACTTGGTGATATGCATGATATCATCACAGTTCGTGAGTCACCAACAAATGAGTCCCTTAGAACTTCAGTCAATTTACTTCCTCGGAAAGGAATATGACCCTGGTCATTATCAAGAGCTCTAATACATTCCTTTAGTGCAAGTAAGCTCTTATTGATTTCAGCACCTTCCATTCTGCAACATATATTTGAAACAGCTATTTCAAGAGCAATCGACCAAACATAGAGAAAAGAACATCTAGAGGCTATGTCATGTCAGAATCTTAGACTTGTCTATAATCAAGAAAGAAAAATAAAGACTGATGCACACTGAAACACCTTAACATAAAATTAGTTTCTGGTTAATGAAACCTAAATCCTAGTTTCTAGAGAGCTGCATCTACTTTGGCACATCATATTCAGGTATGACTTATAAAAGTAAGTTTAAAAACACAAACGCAGTGAATTTTACAGAATATTTGGGCTCATCACAACTGCCAGTGCAACAAATAACATTCTAAGTCAGACACCAAATGCTAACTACTAAGATAATATTAATGGATGAATTCCCCAACTGGCGATCTCGTATGTGTGACATCATGCATTACTTTTTTTTTCTTTTTCCTTGTTAAGAACAACACAACCATTTCATCTCTGATGTGACATGTATGAAAAGTACAAATTTCCACCGTCTCATCATAAATAGTAAAGTGGGAGAAGACAGATATCTGAAGGCTATGATGTGACCACACACAGGTTGGATGCAGTCATCCTGCATGAATTTTACGCCATTTGAACAAAACCTTCGCTGATTCTGATGGTTCAAATGGCCAAAACAATAAACCAAAATCCAAGAGCTACCCTTAAGGCCTGAATATAACAGTTGACCCTATAGTATTAACCCTTGGTGTATCCAGGCATTAGATACTTAGAAGTATTTAAGAAATGACTATATGAACGGTGAATGTGGCAATATTCCTGCACTTAGGATTCTTTTGATAATTCCTAATAGTGAGGAGCGGTATTCCCTCACTAAAAGTATTTCAGGCGTGTAGTGCAATCAAACCATAGACTACAAATCTTGTATTTTCTCTATGATATAATAAATCGAAGGGTGAAATTATACCTTGTCTGTTTGTCATTATCTGTAGTATCTGCACCACGTTCACTTCCAGCAAGATCTATAAAGGAGAGTTTACCAACAAGACGGGGAGGCTTTGATACATTGCCATCAACTGCCCTTTTGATAGCAAGCTGAAGTATGGCATGTGAACGAGAGGATTCTTCATTTGCACCAGTGGTACCAGTACTTCTTGTGGCACTTCCTCTCTCAATGAGCTCTTTAATTGTCTCTACATCAGACACTCTGTATTCTTGCAAACCCACAATACAGACTTGTTGCTTACCATCTTCTCTCATGCAAAGCTTTCTGCAGGATATGAACTGTTAGTTTCATATTTCAAGTTTCAAAACAATCTTAAACTCTAAACACTAATTGCAGGAAGGACAAAACAGCTTACTTGCGCTCATTGAGGAGATCAAAAAGTTTTCCTCCATATATTTCAAAGAAGCTTACAAACAACTGAAATCCCTGACTGCGGTAAGTATGGTGCATCAACCTCAAGATGTCCCGTGATGCTTTTAGAGGCAATGGTTTCATGGTATAAGTTTTTCCACTCCCTGAATGGACAACCAAAGGTAAGCGTAAGTTTTTGTAAACACACTTTGTCCAATAAAATACATAGGTATATCTATGCCTCAAACAAACATAAGATCAAGACATCAAATATGTACTTAAGAGTTGAAATAAAAAGAAAAAAAAATGCACATATTAGTCATTTGAACTTTTGAGTATGCCTAGTCTAGGAAATAAAAGCCAATTTTATTCTTGAAATTACTGATCTTCATACTCAATTAGGCTATTTACTTGAATATCTACTTAGCAGAGAAAAATCTACTCCGAGAATAGGTCCATCAGGAGGTGTCCTCAAGAACCACTTAGCGTTTGTGTGGTAAGATAACCCAACTGGATTAGACTGATCCAAGTTTAGAACAAATGGAATGGGGTTGTGGAATCCACAGGGGAAATGACTATAATCATACAAGCGACTATATTAACAAAGTTGTACAAAAGGCAAGTTTGTAAGAAAAGAACATAGATCTGAGGAGGCCGCTAACCTGTTTGTCCATATGCAAAACAAGTTGCCTTTGTGCGTTGAAAAATAATTGGAACTATGGGCTCCACAGTCTCATGATATACCTACAAGTACAGAATGACAACAGTTGCTAAGTAACCTTAAACATATTAAAGAACAATGTTCTGAATACCACTAAAGTTTATACATGATTTCACATTCTTGCTTCTACTCCAAGTTTAATTGCAATATGTATGCAAATATATATGTATCTACCTCATCATTAGACACTTCCTCATTCAGCACTGCATCAAAAACAAACTCATGTTTTTCCACATATGCTGTTAGGTCAACCTGCAGAACATGGAGAATGAACTCAGAAACAGAAAATCGTCTTAACCAAATATGAATTATGAGTACAATCATGAGCTAAGCATCAGACTAAACAGGAGTAAAGAGGGGAAGGGGAAACAAAAAAGATCTAGGTTGTTGCAAAACAAAAAAAATAATAATAATAAAAGACATAGAAATGAATTAAGGATGCCAATATTTACACAACCATCATTATCAGACTATCAGCAAATACGGGTACGTAGTAACATTTATTTGACCTCTCTTATGTCTAGCGTACCTAGGTTGTATGAAAGTTTTTTCATATACTCTGATTTTCCATATATAAACTGTTATTTACTTTTTACATCACAATGGCAAGAAGAAGTAAAAGGAGGCATCATCTGTATTCAGCCAGCTCTAGTTTCAACAATATACTTGTCTATTTCTTTCATCAAGTTGTTGGCAAAGATAAGACATCTTTCTCTAGTAAGTTGTTTACCATCAAGTGGCAGTTACCTTGAGCTTAGTCTCATGAACTGTTACAGAGTTGGAAAGTGTGTCTATTATGTCTTCCTCATTCTTTGCCAATTCCTTTTTGTTAAGTGGTCTCTTGCGCACCTGCATTCACACCATTACAAGACTGATTAAAAAACGAAAACAGAATCTGAGAGGCCTGGCAGATATGAAAGTGCAACCATTTTCTCTTTAACCAAATCAAGCCCCTTCATAACTTGAACCAGCAAATGCCTGGTAGTCTCACAGGCATTGCAAATTGTTTCAGGTAAATACCGAAATCATAGGTATCAATGGGATGATAGGATAGGAACCTAAGAGTTTATTAAGGAATAGAAAGAACATACCACAACTTTAATCTTTGCTACAGAACTGGCTTTCTCTTTGTCTGCTGCAAAACTTTTCAGGAGGTTATTTTCTGGTAACCGAGTCCTTTCTGCTTGCTTGTTGTTAATATAAGGTTCAGAATCATCAAAGCTTCTGCCCCGAGAAGGATAATATTGAGAAGCAACATCATGCATTCCAGAGACTGGCATCTACACAAGTGATACAGAATAATTTTAGCAAGACAAATAGAGAATGCATGCAGAGCCATTTCTGTCTATTTCTACTGTAAAAGCAACTCTTGATAATACATGATGAACTCCCAGACTAACATATTTAAAACAGAAAGAGAAAATAGTAACTATGTACACGATATAAAGAAACGCAGTACTGTACTTACACTTCCTGCAAAATCCCATGACTCAGGTAGTGAAGAAGTTTGAATTATTGAGACACTACATTCATAGAAGAATACAATGTTTGAAAACACATTCAAGTTGAAAATGAGGATATATTCATTTCTTGTAAATGAAACAGAAATGGAACTACTCTCAGCAAATGAACTAAACATTTGTAGTTGGAAGTTAGACGGGCCTAATTCATTGAAAGAACCAAAAAAAAAAAAAAATGCATTAAGGAAAATAATATTTGTTTTCACCACTTCGTGGTGGCATCAACCCCAATGGAAGTCTAAGATCACCTATGCAATTGAGCAGTAAGAGTACTGAATTACACAGGTAATCACATAATTCATAAAGAAAAGATTTCACCACCAGAATTACAACATCAAACTATAATGATATGACCCTTGGGCACACAGACACATTTACACGTATCCCTCTTAAAACCCGGAAACAAAAACTACAATCCTTATTAGCCAACAAAAGAAAGAATGCAAGCTTGAAAGGGAAAGAGAGACCCACGTCAGGAATGAGCTCGGTATCAAAGGAATGCAGATCCAGGAGTCCAGGACTAAACTCATTGGGGGAGTCCTCGCGGTCCTTCCTCCGCGAATCATAGGGAGGTGTCGATGGCTCCATGTAGTACTCATTGTACCCTCTCTGCCCATTCCTATACATTCTAGAACCCTGTCCTCCTCCTCCTCCTCCGCCACCACCTCCACCATAGTAACCATAGTCCTGCATTGAATTCAATCACAAAAATCACTCAATCAAACGGCTTTAATACAAAAATGTCCCCTCAGATCTGCAAGAATCAATCACATTTTTCAAAAAAAAAAAATAATAATAATAATAATAATAAATAAAACCCCAAATGGTGATTACAAACTGTGCCGAAATTCAAATTTGTAAAACCATTTTGATCAAAATTTAGGGGAAATTTCTGGGAGAGCAAACAGACCTGAGAAGGAGGAGGGATAGATGAGTTGGAGTGAAGATGTTGAAGACCAGCCGACTGAAGCCACCTCCCATTGGACGAAGTCTCCAACAAGTTATCCGAGTATTGCCGCTGGTGGTGCGGCGCACCAGATCTCTGCCCCTGCCTCCCAACCCCGTTCATTTCTCCCTCTCTCTCCCGACCCGACCCGACCCGACCCGAAAACTCCAATCGCAACCCTCCAAACTCAGATCGGGACCTCCAACTTCCGTAAAATTCACAGAAAGATATCAAATCATAAATCACCGCAACGAACAAAGTTCGAACCTTCGGGTTTACTCTCTCTCTCTCTTCTTTTTCTGGTGTGTAGTGCAGAAGCTGGACTGAAATGGAAGGCAGAGTAAAACCGAAGATATAGCACAGGGAAAAGGGGAAAAGGGGAGTGTGTGCTTTGAATTTTTGAAGAAAGGGGGGGGTGCGGTACGTGCGAGGGCCGAGGGGTGAATTACGCACGTGACAGGATGTTCGTCTGGGGGGCCTACGTTTTGTATTTGAATGAGTTGGGTCCTTTCTCACGTGGTGGGGCTCGGCTGGTCTTTTTTTTCGGATTTATATATTTGTTGCGCGCTTGACGTTCTCATTCAAATTCTGTGACCAGCGGTGGACGCGTGGCGATGTTTGGGAGGGGTTGTGGGATCGAACGGCTGAGATTTGAATAGTACAAAGTTTGAACCGGCGGTAAGGAGGGCCTAGACAACGATGGAACAGAGTCCAGGTATTCCGTATTATTCGGCAAACTTATATGCCCAAAGGTTAAGAAGTGCGTTTGTTTTTGGATTTTGGTAGATAATGGATCCTGATCGTTACCGCGTTTGACATGTACATGCTACATATATGGGGCAAAAGAATAGGAAACTGATCGATCACTTTCAAATGAATGACACATGAACCAATTAGGTTGTCTTGAACCACGTATACGTGGTAGTTCGTGACTACTTAATAATTTCTCAGAGTCTTATGAAATTTTCAAACTAAAATGTGAGGTATAGTGGACGTGGTTAATTCTACTTCTCTCAACTTTTTTACCAATGCATTTCTAGAGGAGGAATTAATAACCCTCAACCTAGATCCATAAATCTTTAGTCTATCCTTTTGGCTAGGAATTTTAGTGGGCATAAGACCACCTCCCTAATCGACTATCATGTTATGCCATTATCAGATTTTATTGGCAAACTAAACAACTCATATTTGGTATAGCCACAATTGATCCTATGGGTTATGGCACCATCAAAACTTTGTATCTTTCAGTCAATCCACCATGATTTTTGTCCTGAGAGGTCACACACACATTGTGATCACGAGTGTGACATAACAACTAAGTAGGTTTGTGTCAAAATGTCATATCTACACTTTTATTATAGGAATTAGGCCAATATATAGTCTTGTTGTTTATGTTTGTCAAAGTTGATCATATTCATTAGGGTTTGTGTTCAAATGGACATCACTCATCATTTTCTTAAATCACTTTCACATCAATATTACTTCTTAGTAAATAAAAAATATATCTTATTTATGGTTGTCAAAGTTGATCATATTCACCAAAATACTCTTAATAGAGTTACCCTCTTCATTAGAGTTTGTGTTCAAATGGACATCACTCTTCTATTTCCCCAATCACTTTCACATTCTTCATGAGCTCAATATCACTCCATAATAAATAAATAATATCAGTATTAATTAAGCCAATAAGCCACTACACCAATTTTTCATTGTCGTCTGATAATAGGCGCTGCTGTTGTCTATCTCAATGTCGTCTGATACATGAATCAGACAATACCACAAAACTGTCGTCTGACAAAGTTTACTACAACAGCAGCTACTACATCGTCTGTTGTCTAAATACCACGAAGAACAACAGCAATTGGTACCGAAACTCTTGTGCAAAGTAATTTCAGTTGGCAGACCCTAGAAGAATGTTGATGTGTAATGAATATTTATAGAACATTGATTTGTACAAAAACTGTTGTCTGAATGAAGCTTGTAGATCAGCAATGTAATTGAATACTATTGACTGACTTTGAACAAGACAACAAGAAAACTACTAAAGTTATTGTGTGTCATTGCTTCATACAACAGTTTTTTCTTTCTTTTTTCTTTATGTTCGTTTGTTAGACAATGCTTTGCGATTGGTATTTGTTTGAGGATTTACGTGTCAAACAGTATTGAATTGTCTGAGATAGAAAAGAAGACATACATTATGTACAATTGAACAACATATCCTTGATTCCAAAAACCATTTCATTCCATCAGCAGTATTCATCCTAACATTTACACAGGAATTAAGCTTGCCCAAGTGCCTATATCTATTTCATTAGCTTAACAAGCTTTCAAGTTTCATGAGCTTTACATGATAATAAAAAAGAATACAATTTGCTCGATCTCCCAAGATAGTTGTAAGCAAAATCACTGCAAGCTTGAATCTCATTCCTTTAGTATTGTACCACTAAGATAGTTGTAAGCAAAAGCACTGCAAGAAAAGAAAAGTAGTTGCAATTAATAAACTGTCAAGGTATCGAGAGCATTATCCAGTCTGGGCAGAAAATCACAATGCTCAATATATTCCCAGACAATCTAGACAATAGTGTGTAAAAATTAAATATACACAGTAAAGCATACCTCAATGGCCTGGATTTTCGTTATGTAATTTTGGTAATTAATAATGGACCAGTTGTACAGATATTGGGTATTGTGCTTTATTCGTAAGTTGTATGTGAGGTGGAATGGTTTTCGTACGTATAAATATTCGAATTTCACAGTTTAGGGGGTTGTGTGAAGTTTGACTTTTTATATGTTGGGATTCTTGAAAAACTTCCTTCAAAAAAGTTGTAGAGCGCGTCGATACAAGTTCGTGGACATGTGGAACGTGGAAATCGGAGTTCGTATGAAGAAGTTATGGGTATTGGAAGAAGTTTCCATTTTAGTATAAATAGGTGAAAATCAGAATTATTTTCATAAATTCCATTTCCTTTTCCGGAAACCATCTTCCCTCTCTCTCTTCTCTCTCGGCTGCTACCCTCAAAATCGAAGAAACCCGTCTGACCCGACCCGAACTCGGTCGACCCGACCCGACTTTTCCGGCGAACTGCGGTGGTCTCCGCTACGAAACTTTCCAGATAGGATCGTCTCCTCCGTCTGGTCGTCCCTCTGGTGCCCTCTAACGCCGATTCTCCTCCACGGCGGCACTGCAACGCGGCGCAGTTGAGTGTTTTCAGACCCAATCAGTTCTCCGATCTCCGACGTTGGCGGGGCTTCAAGCTCAGAGCAGCCTCCTTGATCGATCCTTAGTGGTTGTTTGGATCGATTCACGTAAAACTTGGTCCAACTCAGATTGGATTACTGTTCATGGCTTGTGAGGTAGTTTTCGACCCCTTATGCTTGTTTTCTGACTTCGAGCTAGTTATGAAAGTTCTCAAGCATGCTTAGATGAAGAACTTTGATGTTGGGAGTTTTGTGAAATATTGAGTTTTGGCCGGCAGCGGTGCGCCACTGGCTGTGGCAGCGTTCCGGCGGTGTTCCGGCCATTTAAGGAACTGTTTTTGGTATTATATATGTTCTACTCGTTGATACGAGCGTTTCGATATATAATATGCAAATTTTGGAGTTCGAATGGAATTGTTATGATTTTTACGGTTTCATACCGATTGATTTATTGATCCGTGAGGATTCGAGCGTCCGATCGACTTGTGGTTTGGTCATATCGATCGTGGACGTATTTCAAAGACTTTGGGAGGTCTCGGATGTGGTTTTGCCTCGATTGGCGCCACTTTGGGGGATTTTAGTTCAAAACAGGAGTTTCGGACTTAAATCGGTTGTGAATTGTTACTGAGTGGAAACCGTATGTGATTAGGTACTTGACGAAGTATTTTGGACGGTTGTTTTGGGAATTGGCTGCTTTGTTCTTGGTTGAAGACGCAGAGGGAGTTTCGAGGTGAGTAATCTCACATGGTTCATTAATGAACAGAATACCTTTATTTTTTAGAGTTATTTAATAACTGCAAACTATAGTTGGTATTAGTAGGCATTCCTGAACGGATGACTACGTATAGATATATATTTACGTGAAATATATATGTTTTGGTGGTTTGTGGATTTATGAAAACAATATGCATGAAATGATGCTTTTTATTGTTTTGTGGCTTTTCGGAAAACAATGATTATGGAAATGTTGATTTCGATTGTTTTCAAAAGCGTTGAGACTTGTGTATGAAAACAATATGCATGAAATGATGCTTTTTATTGTTTTGTGGCTTTGAAAACAATGATTATGAAAATGTTGATTTCGATTGTTTTCAAAAGCGTTGAGATTTGTGTAATGATTTTGAGTCCAATGCGACTGCTTAATGATTTGCTCCAAGGGACTGTGCGGCCTAAGGATCGAAGGTCTATGACCTTGGGCAGAATATCAGGTAATCACGTCTTTGGCCGGACGAGTGGTTACGTTTCAGTTAGAGCTCTAGTCTGTCTGCCATATAGGTAATTCATGGGGTAACGGGAATTGGTTATTGATAACTCATGACATTACATGTTTTTAGAGAACAGGATGTGAGTTGCTTCCTTATTAACGGTTTTTAAGGGGACAAGGTGCAAGTTGTTTTCCTTATTAACAATTTGGTACGATATGGTACGATTGATAGAAATCAAGGTGTGAGTTACTTTCTATGTTATATTGATAGAATTCAAGTGTGAGTTGCTTTCTATGGTACGATTTGGTACGATTGATAGAAATCAAAAAGTGAGTTGTTTTCTATGCTTCGATTTGAAAGAAACTAGGTTTAAGTTGCTTTCTTTTATTTCGATTTTGAAGGAAATTAAAGTGTGAGTTGTTCTCTTTTATTTCGTGCTTTAAGAGAAAAAAATGTGATTGGTTTCTCAATTGAAACGTGCGGGGTTCATCCCGTGATTTTGGTGTGAGTTGTTTTGAATTACTCATACAGGCTTGCAAAAGTTTACCGGGTTTGTTGTGTGATAACCTGGTGCACCATTCAAACGGTGTAGGGGTTAATCCTGCAGGTCAGGATAATCGTGGCTGAAGTTGGGGTTGCATACTTGCAGCTAAACGGTAGGAAGCAAATTTTGTGACTTTACCGTTATTTGGACTTCCGTTGTAGTAAGCTCTGAGGAGCATTTACGTTTTATCTTGCTGTTGACAATTTAATTCGTAAGCTTATGTAATATATGACTCTGTGGTGTGGGTCAATATTGACATAGTAGGTTCAGGGCATCAATATGTGTGTAGTTAAAGGGAAAAATTTTCCAGGTATTTTGTATTGATGGCTGAACGATCGCGCATGTATAATTATGGGATTATATATCGATTTTTATTTGTGTTAAAAATCAAGGGCGTGACAAGCATACTTCAATGTCCATGCATCCCCTTGACCCAAATTTGGCTGGCATAGCACAGACAGAATCTCCAAGCAAGGTCACATTACCCTTTCCCCAGGATAAAGTTGGCGTCCTATCATATATGTCACGTCGTAGAATTGCATCTTCCTTTGTGGCAAGTAGCAAATCTACCACATTATCACACCACCCATCAAATATTTGAAGCAACCTTTCCTTTTTACTTGCCAAACAAGGGACAATATATAACAAATCAATTACATATTTCTTTCCATATCACAAAAAAGAAACACAGAGCTGGAATAAGATGTCCCAACAATACTCTGTCGAGTATGACGTGATAATGCATCATTTAATCTCATAATTGTGCACATCTGAAATATGGTCTCATATAGTTTATACTATTACAATTAAATCCTGATATGAAATTGTGCATATTATGAATTTGGCCCTGATCAGAGAAAGAACGATAAGTGGGCTAGAAATATATATTACTCCCCACCAGCCACTAACTAGAGAGAACTTCACTTGATATCCTAGCATATTTTATGTTCGGGTAGTTTCTTATACCCATTTACAAATTCTAGCTTCATTTGCTAACGAGAATTTATGTGCTTAATTGCATATATCTACGAGAAAAGTCTAAGGGCATCTTGAGCATAAGGATCATTGGGGGCATCAGCACCACCAACTGGTTCCTTGTGAAATGCATACCATTGCATCTTTCCTGCACCTACGTCTGAAGAAACGAAGTATTGTTTGTGCCCCAGAAATACTCGATACCTACAGAAGACAAGTTTAATTTAAGTTATCATGTATGACATATTGAAAATGCTATGGAGGTCATATTTGAAAAATATGGAATAAAGCATACCCTACAGAACTAATGGCAGCAGGCACAAAATCTGTAAACCAGTTTAACAAGTATAACCCGAGTAAACAGCCTCCTCTAGTAATAACTAGCTGAAAATAAAACTCCAATTACTGAAAAGTACAGAAATATAGTGAAAGGATTTTCATCTCCCATTACGGATTGATAACCAGCAAAGTGGACAATACCACTTTTCCAGTTGTGGGATAGTTCAAACTCATCATCAAGGACCAAATCAAATGACAACTGTGGGATTTGACCGGGAATGAGATGTCCCAACACAAGCTTCTGCTCTCCGGTCTTTCCATAGATAACAATGATATCAGCTGCCTTATTTAACTCGCCTAGACAAGCCTACAGAACAAGCGACTTATAACCACCTTGACAACAAGGCATTCAATGTAGACTCAGAATTTAAAAGAACAATGAAGACAATAAAACAAACCTGTGTAGTCAAAAGGTTTGGGCTAAGAGCAAGTTCGCCCGTTGGGTCACCTACTATTCACTACTTTTTAGTGTATATTTTCATTCTCTGGGTCACGAAATACACTGTGCCCGTGACTCAGGGCACAAAATACACTGTGCTTGTGATCCAGATGGTGAAATTAACACTAAAAAGTAGTGAATAGTGGGTGGCATGGTGACCCAATGGGTGAACTTGCTCTAAGGTTCACAGAAAACATAAACAAAGAGGTAGAACACGGGCTTATTCCAAAACATTAACAAGCGACTGTACAAGTATAAGCATGGTAGATACAATGTGATAATAAACTCAAAGTCATAGCCTTAAAAGGAACCAGCTACTGTTAGTCCAGGTCAGCTAAACCGTTGCAAAATCACCTCATTCTCTCTCCCAAAACCCCATTCTCCGAATCAAAGTTCTCTCATTTCCCGCTTTTCTCAAGAAACCCAATTCTCCGATCACGTTCTTGATCAAATCTCTGTCCCGAAACCCCATTCTCGGAGTCAAGTTCTTTCATTTCTCGCCCAGAAAACCCAATTCTCTGATCACGTTCTTGATCAAATCTCTGTCCCGAAACCCCATTCTCGGAGTCAAGTTCTTTCATTTCTCGCCCAGAAAACCCAATTCTCCGATCACGTTCTTGATCAAATCTCTGTCCTGAAACCCCATTCTTGGAGTCAAGTTCTTTCATTTCTCGCCCAGAAAATCCTATTCTCCGATCACGTTCTTGAGTCAAATCTCTGTCCCAAAACCCCATTCTCGGACTCAAGTTCTTTCATTTCTCGCCCAGAAAATCCTATTCTACGATCAAGTTCTTGATCCAAAACCGCTCCAACCGATCCTTCTTAACAACCAGGGGACTCCGATGGGTCACATTTCTGAGCTACTTGACGAGGTTCTTGCTATAATTATCAACCGGCTCACCTACAGCTGGGACCGAGATGCCCTGTCTGAGGTGTCAAAGCAACTATTGAAGGCTAGGCGCTGGTGCCGTTCCTCAATTCGCTATTATCGTGAACTTCCGAACCGGAGATTGCTCTCACAGTGTCCAAATGTAGTGGAGTTTGCATCTTCTGGTGCTCTTTCCGATGAAGACTTGAGCTTCGTGGCCCAAGCGTGTCCAAAGTTAGAGATCTTGGATCTCAGGCTCTCTGCTGCAAATGCAATGGTACCACCAAATCGACGTTCTTTGTTGAATGGGATTCTTTCTGTGGCACACGGCTGTCCTAAATTGGTTCAGGTATATCTTGATCTAAGATTGGTTGATGGATTTGCTCGGGTAATCAATGCGCTACCCCCCCCCCCCCCCGCCTCACTCATTTTCAGCCTGGAGGCATGATTCGAGATGCAGATATTCAAGTCCTGTCACGTATTACTTCTCTGGCGCATCTGGATCTTAGGCACTGCTTCTATGTCACAGATATGGCACTGTGCTACCTCAATGGTATGGCTCTGCACTATTTAGATTTATCCGCTTGTGCTATTAGTGATATTGGGATCGAGATACTTGTGAAAGGTTCTTCGTCAAGAACCATGAAAACGCTTATCCTTCAAGGATGCTCTCGAATCACTGATAGAGGAATTCTAATGTTGCATAATCTGTCCAATCTCGAGGAGCTGAATTTGGGTATACATGATGCCGCCCATTATGCATTACTTGATGGACTTATTTTTGATGATGTGTCACTTTCTGATTGAATGAGTAGGTCTCACTATTTAAAATCTATCAAATAAAAAATTTCGCAACAATTGAACCAACCATTGCTCAAGCACATGACTTCTTGAATACAAATTGAACAAGAAACCACCATGCTAATCTCAGATTATTGTCCATTGTCCTTAGTATATATTTATACCATATACCTTAGATTGTTGTTTTGATATATCTCTAAAATTTCAATCAAAAAATATTCATTAATCTGTTTTTTGCTTTATGAGAAATAAAATATTCATTAACCTTAATTTGTTTTTGTTTGAGATAAACTCAAGAACGTATTCATTCATTTTCATAAAAAAATACTTAGAAAAAACACAAAATAAAAAAACCCAATGATGAAATTTTTTAAGTATTTGAGTTATTTCTAGGGATTTTTTTAATATAAAAACTGAGGTTAATGATTATATAAAGAAATGTTTTTGTTAGAAATTTTGAAATTTTTTAAGTACTTGAGTAATTTCTAGGGATATATTTATAATATAAAAACAGAGGTTAATGATTAGTATAAAGAAATGTTTTTGTTACAAATTTCAAGGTATAAATATAAAAATTGAGGACAATGTACAACAATATTAGGTTAGGGTAGTTCATGACTACTTAATAGTTTCTCTGAGTCTTGTAAAATTTTCAAACTAAAATGTAAGGAATAGTGGACATGGTTAACTCTACTTCTCTCAAGTTTTTTTTTTTTTTTCTTCGTTTAACCAATGCTATTTTAGAGAAGGAATAGTGGAAATGGTTAACCTCCCTAATTGACTATCTTGTTATGCCATTATCAGATTTTGTTGGCAAACTAAACAACTCAGATTTGGTATAGCCACAATTGATCCTATGGGTTATGGCTAGTTTTGAGGCACCATCAAAAACTTTGTATCTTTCAGTCAATCCACCATGATTTTTGTCCTGAGAGGTGACACACACAGTGTGATCACGAGTGTGACATAACAACTAAGTAGGTTTGTGTCAAAATGTCATATCTACACTTTGATTATTGAAATTAGGCCAATATATAGTCGTTATTTATGGTTGTCAAAGTTGATCATATTCACCAAAATACTCTTAATAGAGTTACCCTCTTCATTAGAGTTTGTGTTCAAATGGACATCACTCTTCTATTTCCCCAATCACTTTCACATTCTTCATGAGCTCAATATCACTCCATAATAAATAATAATATCAGTATTAATTAAGTCAATAAGCCTTAAAGTTAAATTTTAAGTAATCCCTGCAATTGTCCCTGTCTTTATATAAGTCTACAAATATTTAATATAATAAACAAAGGGCAAAAGAGTAACATAGGAGGATTAGACAGTTAACGTTCTCCTAATATATCAAAAACTGCAAATCAGTTTTTCTTCTTCCACACCGCGCAGAAGACGTTCTCCACTTTGCTATGGAACCACCACTCACGATCACAATTCAATTGGTAGAAGATCTACTTAAAAGATATGGTTTACCTATCAATATTCTGGATTTTTATGAGGGTTTCATTTTTTTTTTCCCCTTTTTGGCTCAGTTCTCCAAAACAGGGATCAATTCAGGTGCATTTTTGGTAAACCATATGACAGGACCCGCCCCAGATTTCACCCTGAAATCTGAAGTGGCCATGCGGGACCCACTTTTAAAGAAAATTTTACCGAAAATTTCGGCAGAATATCCCCTAAAAGTAGGCAACCCAAACCTGTAAGAAACCAAATACACTTCTAATAACCCAACTGTATCCTCCTGGAGCCACCCTGCTCCCAAATTTCCAACCAACTCAAACTCAAGATAGAAATAATAAGGATTAAATATTTGTTACTCCTCAAACTTTTGCCTGAAAAACAGTTTAGTCCCTCGCCTTTCAAATTAAACTGGATAGTCCTTATTCTTTCTAATTCTCACACAACATGTCCAAAACATGTCTAAAATGACTATTCTACCCCCAAGATCCTTTTTTTATTTTTTTCTCTCTCTTTTTTCAATTTCTCTCTCTTTTTTTATTTATTTTTTTTGCTTTTCTCTCTCTCCCTCTCCACAGATCGATCTTCTCTCTCTTTTTTCAATTTCTTTCTACTTTTCTCTCTCTCCCTCTCCACAGATTGATATTCTCTCTCTTTTTTCAATTTCTTTATGCTTTTCTCCCTCGCCCTCGCCACTAAATGGGTCTTTGTCTTCCTTGCCCTCGTCTTTCGATTCAACTCCCTCAACCGGCTCAGCAGCACCGCCGCCTCCGACAACTACTCTGATGAACCCAACCACCAACTCAGTCAAATCTCCACCGCCTTCTTTGGCTCCAACTGGCTCGGCTTCAGCTTCTAGTACTAGTACTACACAGAAGAACAATAAGCTTCAACTGAATCCAGAGAAAGAAAGCGATGATCGGAAGCAGGGTCAACCGACGGTGTCTTCTAACATTACGAGATTGCCTTTCGGTTAGTTCTTCAACTTTTCCGGCTAGTTTGTAATCTGGTAGTTTCAGTGTGTTGTTATTGCTCGATCTGATCTGGGTGTTTCTGATCATTCGTAATATGTTGGATGATGATAGTGAGGTGGCTTATTGGTGGGAGTGGTGGAGGATGAGGAGGAGGAGAGGTGGCTGAGCTTAGTGGGGACGACGACGGAGGTGGAGATGGAATTGTGGCGGTGGAGGGGGCCCACCAAGCGCTGCAGAGTGGTAGTGAGTGCGGTGGATCGAGTGGATAAACTCGAGGTTGGATACGAGCTTGGAGAGAGAGAGAGAGAGAGAGAGAGAGAGAGAGAGAACCAGCCAGAAAAAAAAATAAAAAAAAAAAGAGAAAAAAAAAAGAGAGAGAGAAAAGATCGATTTGTGGAGAGGGAGAGAGAGAAAAGCAGAAAACTGTTTGGACCTGATTTTAGCAACTCCCATGTGTGTTGATTTGAGGGTTGATTAGGGAGGCATTGAGTCGTTCGACCGGAATAAAAATAGTATTCGGCTATTCAGCCGAAATTAGAAGTTTCAAGATGTATGGTTGAGATGGATGCATCGATGGAGGTTTGGGATTTTGGGTCACATGACCCAAAATATGAAGAAAATACGGATCTCATAGACATAAAGTTAGACGGCCCAAGTCCACATGAGTAACTATATAAATGGGCTGCGAGGCAAGGTGGAGTAGTTCAGCCGAACCCAAGTAGTAAAGTCGGCCGAAGAGTTCATTCAAGAAAGGAATCCTTGCAAGGAAGGAGTTCAAATCAATAATGGATTTTGATGGTGAAGATTTCATATATCAGCCAAGTCAGAATTTTATGAGACGAATCAATCCTAGAAGGAAGGAGAATCCTACTTCAATTCCACGTCTTGGAGGACAAGTTAGCTAGGGTTTTCGACTTGTATATATAGCACATTGTAAATCATTGTAAGAGGTCCGGCACCACACAAACAAATCAATATACAACTTTTACTCACAAACTTTTCTCTTGCTATCTCATAGGTACTTTGCCTTCGATTCAACCTTTACAACTTGTTTTCATTTCTAGTTTCAATTCAATACTTTACATTCAATCACTTTACTTTCTTGTTTATTTATTTTATATGCACTTTACTTTTCGCACTTATGAGTAGTTCATAACTTAGAATTATCATCCATTGATCTCTTTCGGCCAGTCCGGATTGGGTCGATGCGATTCGTTCTTGTTCACACACATATCATCTCACAACGCTTTGACAACCGAGTCCACTTCACCTTCGTCTTCACCGTGATTTGCGAGTACCTTTACCCGATAGATCTCTCGCTTGTCACCCGGACGTTTGAGTTTACCCAAGAAGTAAACGTGGTAGAGGATCCCGGTCGGGATTGACGCTTAACCGAAGTCCTTGCAACAGAGGCATTAGAACCCAACGGCCGAGAGGGTTCCTTCCTCGGCCTACAATCACTTGAAAGTAGTCAGATACAAGCGCAAATCAGATCTAAACCTCAGTCGGCCATTCGGCCGCGAGTTGGTACGCCCGCGCTATTTCAGAATGACGATTCAACCGCAAGTCCCTCAGCCCTCATTTCGGCCGAGACGATTTTGAGGCAAACAAAAACATAAATAAAAAAAGAGAGAGAAATTGAAAAAAGAGAGAGAAAAAAATAAAAAAAGGATCTTAGGGGTAGAATAGTCATTTTAGACCTGTTTTGGACCTGTTGTGTGAGAATTAGAAAGAATAAGGACTATCCAGTTTAATTTGAAAGGCGAGGGACTAAACTGTTTTTCAGGCAAAAGTTTGAGGAGTAACAAGTATTTAATCCAAATAATAATCCAAAAGCTTAAAGTCTAACGAAGCTCCATAAATTAAAATACAATATTTCACCCAAGTTAGGTCATGAACCTCAAATATAATTCATTACAAGTTCGGGTCACAACTCCCTTAGTAATCAGAGCAACTAAACAGAAAATATGATAGAATACAGAGGTTAAACAAGTAACCTACAATATGAGATGGCAGGAAACTGATGCGGTCACTATGGCTCGCTCCTCACACGCCAAGCAGCAACTCTGAGAACTGGGCATTTGAAACCGAAGGGCCCAGGGCAAAAGTATTGAAAAACACGTTAGTGTGAGTGGACAAAAATAAACAATTCAAAAGAAAAAGGATTTTATACTTTCCCACATTTATTTCTTTAAAACCTCGATGCATGCAACAATGGTAAAACATTTATCTTTAAAATCAGGAAACTGGAAACTGGAAACTGTAAATTAAATCCGCTGAGTATCGTATCATCGGACTAGACCCCGCTAGCCCAAAAATAATATAAAAGTAGGGGAAGAAGGTAGCCATACGAATGAGCCTCCCAGGCTCGGGTGATAGCCTCCCAGGCTAAAGTATTCTCATATACTCCCGTTATATACCCACACGCCACTAAGTGTAGCGATTAGGATACTGGGCTTCAGCATTACTGTCACAAAGACAGTAACCAGTGCCACAAAGGCGGACGGGTTTCGGTGATCCCATCACCTCGCCACAAAGGCGGACGAATCAATGCTAGCAATGATAATAGTCACCCAAAGTATGGCAAAAGAAAATCCGGAAACCACATAAATCCATAAAGCTTCCCCAACTCTCGCAAATGAATTTCCAATGACGTGTCCCACACGCCAAGAGTATCTCAATTCAATAGCAAAAATGCGAGAAATAATAATAAATCATAATCTCCATAAATCGAAACAAAACCA
This sequence comes from Rosa rugosa, assembly GCF_958449725.1. Classification (NCBI taxonomy): domain Eukaryota; kingdom Viridiplantae; phylum Streptophyta; class Magnoliopsida; order Rosales; family Rosaceae; genus Rosa; species Rosa rugosa. Next base: position 48,643,838 of record NC_084820.1, on the reverse strand, counting down.
ATTCCAAAATCACCATCAAGGCATTCCCAATGCCAAAACCGAAAGTCGATAAATAAATAAGAAATATAACTCCATCGAAATCCCATTTTGAAAATCCTTTAAAAATCTCAAATCGACGAATAGAAATATAATTAAAAATTATAATTCCAGAAATCACCTCGGAAATAAATAATTCGTCAAATAATAATCAATCTCTGAAAATAAATCATATGCTCGAAATGTAATATGATAATTAACTAGAGCATTACTTTAAGAACTAAATGCATGCATCATTATTTAAAAACAAAAGTCCACTTACAATATTCAGCTAATCCTGTCGTCGATCGATATTCTCCTCGTATGGAGACTCCTCTCGTCCTTGAAAAGCTCCAATTTGGCCGGTGGAAAATTTCCATAAAATTCAAGAACCCTAGGATTTGAAATTTCTTCGATTCGCTCTCTACACCACGAATTGAAGCTAGAAGCTTGAGGGGGAATGACAAATGGCTCGAGGCGCTTCTACTATGCCGGGTTTTGTGGCCGGAGATGGCCGGAATTGGAAGAAATCAACGATTGAAGCCGACTGCTACAGTAAAGTTTGGAAGCTCGATCTGCAAAATCCCGGCCAAATCGTCATGAATCACCACCGTAGGCGTGTCAAGGAGGAGGAGAAGCGTCGTCCTATGCCCTGGGTTCGTCGTTGGGTGGCCGGAAAGAGAAGATCGGCCGGAAATCAAAGGGAGGCCGAAGGGGAAGAGAAAAATCGGGAAAGAGGAGAGAGAGAGTTACTGAGGTGAGGGGTGGATTTCCGAAAATGGAAATCTACCAACAGTAATTTTCCATATATATACTTATTATCATGAACAGTAACTTTCACATTTTAAGCTATAAATTTCACATACGAACTCCGATTTAAGTGTACCACATGTCCACGGACTCGGTTTAACGTCCCCCACAACTTTCGTGAAGAAAATTTTCTCAAATTGTTAACCCATAAAAAGTCAACTTCTAGCACCTCCCTAAATGGTAAAAACTGAAACCAAGGACGGTAAAACGTATAGTAATTCACTCAAACACAGTAAAAGGGTAAATCGGATACGGGGCGTAACACCATACGTCTGGAACAAATTGCAGGTACCCCTTGCAGTTCCGCTACTATATTTGCAATGTGTTTATATGTAGTGAATTTGTTTCCATGCCCAATTTTCCTTTACTGTTGTTTTTGTATGGACTCAATCTTTGCATATTTATGTTCGTTTCGGATTTTTTTTAGGCTATTATGATTACTAAATACCAAAAACCCAAAGTCAAGGGAAGTACATAAGCCATGTGAAAAGTCGGGACGAGAGGTAGGGATGAGAATGCAGAGATCGGTGAATTTGTTGTTTCCTTTCTCTTTGATCATAAATACTAGAGAGCTAGGTATTGATTTTACTATTGTTCTTCTATAATCTTAAGGAGATTAGTTAGTTTATTTTTTTTTGTTTTTGTTTTTGCTATTGCTTTTTAATTAGTGTGTGATTGTTTTCTAATGACCAAGTTACTTTCACTTTCTTTGCAGTTTGCAGAGAAGTCTGATTGATCGGCATCCACATTTCAGTGTGGAAACTGCTTCTTTGGAAAACAAAGAAATTAACTGGTAGTTCTTAATAATCCAAATAAGAACTTCATGATATTGTTTGTCAATATGTTGATGGGTTAATCATGGTGCCAAGTAATAACTCTGATCATTACTTCTTTCTATTTCCAAATTAGGATTCCTTCTTGGACTTTGTAATTGACATCACAATTCTGCTATAACATTGGTTGTGATGATCTGACAAGTATGGTGAGGGATAGTGCCATAATTCTGCTAGATATAGTGGGTATCAATGTTGAATCCTCTGATATTAAGATATAAAAGGGTTATTATCGAAGGCAACACAAGCTCACCCCAATAAAAATCATGGAAATCCAAGGGTGCCAAAGATTCCCTAGCACTTGGTGAAGCTTATCGGGTCTTAATTTATCCTGAGAAGCGTGGATGGCATAACAAGCATGGAAAACTATGCATACCACAGGACTTCAGGTTACACAGTTACTGTGTATACGAGATGGTTTATAGGGGTGAAAGTTTAAAAGATTACATTGGTGAATTTTCTCTAACTACTTTCTCATCATGTCTTGAGTTGGAAGAAGACACAAAGGATCCTGAAGTCGATAAGAAGAATTGGGAGAAGACATTGCTGAAGGGAAGGCATGACAAGCTCACAAGAATTATGACAAATTGCATTCAATACCATATGTTGATGATCATATTTGATGTCCAAACAGCTACCTTTGGAGAGTGTCTTCTTCTTCTTTTTTATGTATTTATTTTTAAGTTGGATAGTGTCTTCTTCATACACTTGGTATTATATACATGACTAAAGCTGCAAAAGAAGTTAAAGAAAAGGAGGAATTCGGGGGAACAAGGTGGATCAAAATAAAAGGCCCCAAAGGATTCGAGATGAGGTCGCAAAATATATGCAGCTAAAGAGGCTGAACATGTAGTGGCACGACTAGATTGTACAAACTTTTCTCAACATGACAAGGAAGAAGATTTAGGGATTTTTTAAAAAAAAAAAAATTTCTGTCAGATGTATGCAGCTAGGAGTTTTTTTTTTTTTTTTTTTTTTTTTTTTTTTTTAAGGTAGGAGTTGTTAGTATACGACTTTTGTGCCCCATGTTTAAGAGTTTTTGTTGAATGTATTGTGTTTGATGAAAATTTTTATAGCTTATTAGGATCTTTTCACCTTGCCAGAGGGTCTTTTATTGCAAGATAATAACGTCCAAAGAAACTTTAATAGAGGAAGCTGGGTTTAAACTCATTGGTTCAACCGCGGTGTCATTGGTGTAAAAAAAAAATGACATTGAAAATTAAATCTGCAAGATATATACTAGAGCTAAGTGTTGTCTTTCCTTAAGCTTTCGTACATAATTTTTCTTGGAGTTGACATTTAGTTCATCAAACTCAACTTCTGTTAATTATATGTTCACTATCCTCTCGAAAGGGTGTTCAAATTTCAAATCAAAATTCGTTTATACTTATGTGATCAAACCAACCCTATACCTTCATAGTAGCAGAGATTTGGGCTTTTAAGAAGCTTCATCTTTGATGGTAAGAGGGACTTGAAGAAAACATACATGATATGCATTGTTTTTTTCATGCCATGTAAGATGGATTGCCACCACATTTACGATAATGTGCATACGTGAAATGTATTTTTCAAAAACAAAATTCGCACCCGCGAGGGCGGCCCTTCTACACGCGCATACGCGCGTGCAGCAAGACTAGTATCTTACTTATAAGACTAAACTTCTGATTTCATTAAAAACACCGTTCCACTTTCATTTTTTTATCCAATATTATACTTTTCCTTGAAATCTATCAAATAAAAAAATTTCCAACAATTGAACCAACCATTGCTCGAACACATGACTTCTTGAATACAAGATGATTAAGAAACCACCATGCTAATTTTATATTATTGTCCATTGTCCTTAGTTTTTATATTTATACTATATACCATAGATTGTTCTTTTGATATATTGCTAAAATTTCTTGTTTTTGTTTGAGATAAATTCAAGTACGTGGTCATTTATTTTCATAAAAAATACTCAGAAAGAACATAAAATAAAAAACCCAATGATGAAAATTTTCAAGTATTTGAGTTATTTCTAGGGATATATTTTAATATAAAAACTGAGGTTAATGATTAGTACAAAGTTTTTGTTAGAAATTTCAAGTATAAATATAAAATATGAGGACAATGTACAACAATATGAGGTTAGTATGGTGGTTTCATGTGAAACATGAATTATTGAGGTCATGTGTTTGAGCAATGGTTGGTTCAATTCTTGGTAAATTTTTTATTTGGATTTTAAATAGTGGGAATCACCCATTTAATCAGAAAGTGTCAAGTCATCACAAATGAGTCAACCAAGTCCATGTCAACTCTTATGCTGACTAAATATGCCACCTCATTGCCACATTAGAAAACGTGGCACACATATGAGCTATATAAGCAAGTTAACGGACTCATTTGACAAAAGATTAACAGATTTGACCTATTGGATCAATAATAAAAATGCAGCGGTGTTTTTGATAAAATTAGAATAGTAGAGACTTTTACCCTTAATGTTTAGGGTAATAACTAGTATTTAGTCCTAAAAAGAATACTTTGGGGGGATAAGACTAGACTTATGAAATATTTTTCTTTACATTTAAAGAGACCAATAAAAAAAAACTACTTAACAAGAGAAAGAGAGATTGCTGAAAAATAAGAAAAGCAATCTTCTTTTTTGGTAAGTAAAAGAATACTAAAACACTAGGTTTTGTAAGCAGTGCGGTGGTGGAAACATTGGTATTTCTCTAAATGCAATAGGATGTGTAAGTATTTTGGGTTATTTCCATTCAACACATATTCTCCCAATGCTACTAGGAGACCGGAGCATCTAAAGAATTAGGAGAGTTTTTCTCTCCTACTTCCCGATGGCTCTAGAAGACCGAAAGATTCAAACAAAAGGATTGCAGCAGCTGTCTTATCCCTTGCAAATCAGGCTCACTGATCTCAACCAAAGGTAGTTTACATTCCATATCATTTTGCATGTGATTGATGCATAAATTGTGGATCCTAACTGTCCAAGATCTTATTTGATTTCTTAGATAGAATCTTGAATATCTTGTCTGCATTTAGAAGGATTTTGAATGCTTATCAGATAACTATCATGAGAGATCACAATTACTTGATATCTGTTAGGATTAATTGAGTATCACGATTTGGTTGATTTGCCTTCTATGTTTATCTTATTATGTGGTTAAGATGATCCGATTGAGGGGGAGTCTTGCTCCTCTATAAAAGGCTTTCAAACTGCATTCTGTATGATAGAGTTTTCTGATCTAAGTGTTCATTGTGTGCTGCATAGTTTTCACAAACTGTTTTCTGTAAAACTCTCTTTGATTGTTATTTACTTTGCTTGTTCACTGCATTCATCTCATACATCATACTTGAGATCAGTGAGGCCTTGATACAAGGTTGAAGTGAAAGTCTTGTTTGGATTAGTCTACCAGAGATTGATTCAATTGTGTGTAGATCGAATAGGACTTTCAAATTGTAAACAAGTTAGCATTGTTGCTAGTAAAGTGATTGTGTTGAATATCACTACTTGTAAACTGTAATCATTTTCTTCAATAATGGATTTGATTCTCGTGTAGGCTACATTACAAGCCTCGCAGTGAAGTTTCCTCAGTGGTGAGGTTTACACTGCATTAGCAATCTATTGTGTTGTGAGTTTGTTGATCTTTTCATCAAAAGTGGTTCCATCGATCTAGTGTTTTCAGGATGTCTTCAGCATCGCTTCTATAGGTGATAATAGCAAGAGAACGAATTTGTTTTCCCTCGTGGCTTGTTGGAATTGTTTCAGATTGTTCTTTTCTAATAGGTGTTTTCACAAGTGGTTAGATCGGGTCCTCAACGTCCATCGACAGTTGGTTTTGAGATCTTCGATTTGCTATTCCTTCGGTAGATTGGTTTTGATCTTATGTGTCTGGTGGCGTGTGGCCATGCTTTAGTTTGAAGGGTAGTGGCAGCTTCTTGTCCAACTTGTAGTGTATGGTGTTGCGCATCACTTAGGTGTTAGTTTGCAGCAGTTAGCGGGCAGTACAGTAGCAAATTTGGTGATCGTGATGACAGCCATGGGTTCATGGCTAGGAAGGTCGCTGGATTAGTTTGACGGTTATATGGTTTGGTGGTAGCTCCTCTTGAAAGTTGAGGGTTGGCTCTCGCCGGACCTTAGTTGTAGGGATGTAGATTGGTGAGTTTAAAGCCTAACTCTCTTAGTTGCGCTTGTGGTGACCTTTCCTTATTTGTTTCATGTTGGCGATGTACAACAATATGTTCTTAGGCGACTACATTTACTTCAAATTTGGGATGATGAGTTTGGTTTAAGTTAGGGTTTAATACAAGTTTAAATTTTATGTTATTTTCTTTTGGATAGTTTAGTCTAGGGGGGGCAGAAACCGAACCGGAGGGCCAAAACCGGCCCGAAAAACTGGCTTGGGGACCGAAACAGATGAAACAAGGGTGAGAAATTGACTTGACTGCACTGGACAGAATTTTTCCGGTTCGGGATCGGGTTCACCTTGTGAACCGACAGGAAAAAACCGGACCGCCCGCATATTTAATATTTATTAAAATAAATATTATTTTTAAATGGTTGTCGATTTGTTATTGGTGCAAAACAGGTTACACATACTTTCATATGCACCGGATTACTCTCAATGAGAGAAAGCCCTAGCTGACTTAGTCAGCCCCTCATAATTTCGAGCCTCATCTCTCTTGACCTTCACCTCTGTCTCTCTCGACAGCCGCTCTTCTCATTTGTCACTTCTCACAACGTCGAACGCTGTCGAACGACGACCGAGGACGCAGTCGAACTCCGACAGAGGACACCGTCGAACTTCGACCGAGGACGCCGACTAACATTGCCGAGGACGTCGTTTGATCTCGTCTCTGGATGGAATCGGTAGGGAGAGTTGCTTGCTTCGATTTTGAATTTCTGTTTCTGTTTTGGTAGGGAGACTTGCTTGCTTCTTCGATTTTGACCATGAGAGCATCAGTTTGACAATTTCAGTAGAGCATCAGTTTCTTTGTTTGAGAATTGCTTTTGATTTTGGTTCGATTGATTTTGGTTTCAGTTTGTTTTCTTTTACTTGGTTTTGCTTCTTCGATTTTGACAATGAGTGTTTGATAATTGATTGATAATGACTGTTTGAGTGTTTGATAATGGGTGTTTGATAATTGTTTGACAATGAGTGTTTGATAATTGATTGTTTCATTGTTTACTGTTATTGAGCTACTAGTACAACAAATTAGTTGAGCATCGCAAACTATGTTCATTTCTGCTAAATTATGTGTTTGATTTCATTGTCAGGGAAGTGGAGCATCGCAAACTATGTTCATTTCTGCTAAATTATGTGTTTGATTTCATTATCAGGGAAGTGGAGCATCGTAAACTCCCAATGCGACACCAACTGGGTCAAGCACTGGAACAACACCAACTGCTACAAGTGAAGCTGCTGCACTGCTTATACATTATGATAATTTGTGACAAGTCCACATTTGATTCTTACACATACTCGTCCTCAGAGCTACAATCCACCAAGCTATGCCAATCATTATTAAATGCTTCCCACCCTTCTTTTGTTGTCAATTTTCCTTTGCATTTTCTCATCACATTCTTACCAATGTGCCACTTACATAAAATCTGATGAGTATCGGGAAAGACATTTTCAGTGGCTTTCATAAGTGCCAATTCCAGATCAGTGACAATTACCCCAGGCATAGAATCCTCATTCATAAGTGTTCTTAACCTACTCAGTGCCCATCTGTAATTATCTTTTGCCTCCTTTGACATGTAAACAAACGCAACATTGAAAGTTTGCTCAGTGCATGTAATACCCACAATCTCAAAAAGTGGAAAACGATACCTGTTTATCTTATAGGTGCAATCCATGATAAGTACATGTGGGAATGTACGTAGCATTTGAAGACTGAATGGATGACACCAAAACAAATCAGTGACCACGTGATCTTCGCTTCTATGATGCTCAATATAATGATGATCGCGCAAATTCTTTAGTAATTGTTGCATTTGAGTTCTGCCTGCTCTAGCGATAATTCGAGCAAAATACCTAGCATTGTATATAGTTCTCATCGTTGATGTATTACTTGGATCTCGGCTCTTTACGGCAGTCAATATATCCTTGGGTCTTATTAAACGCTTAGACTTATCTACCAACAACTCATGTTCTTCTTTAGATAGTCGCCCTGCATAGGAATGACCTTCTAGATATGATGGGGCAACATGATTGTGGATTCCGCAAGCAACCTCAAGTACCCACTCATCCTTACCAATATTAAAGGCTTTTAATAAGAATGGACATTCACATTTATTTGTAGAAGTCAGCCTCGGGCGTTGTTGTTCATCAGCCTTGTTACTATCTACTTCAGATTTTTGGGTACTTTTGTCAGCCATCTTGGTTATTCCCTTAAACTGAATCTTATTCTTGGTCTCCTTCTTTTCTTGCCCGAGCTTCCGAAATTGGACCTCTGTATCACTATGACATAATTGTTTCTCTTCCCCGTCGTAAGGACTCATCGAATCAATGCGGCTTTGCTTTCAAATACCTGTACACAACACATTCGAATTTGTGATGCCCCAGAAATTCGTATTTATTTTCTGAGGATTTTCCAGAATCTAATTTATGATTATTGGACGGTTTCGTGGCTCGTGGATGGAGTGGAAGTGTTTTGGACAAATTTTTATTCGAAAAGTGTGGATTTAGGGGGAGGGGGGGGGGGGGGGTTCAAGGTTGACTTTTGATACGTTGAGATTCTTCGAAAATTTCTTTCACGAAAGTTGTAGAGCGCGTCGATACGAGTTCGTGGACATGCGGTGCGCGTCAATCGGAGTTCGTATGAGGACGTTATGGCTATCGGAAGAAGTTTCCGTTTTAGTATATATATGGAAAATCAGAAAATGAAATCATAATTCCACTTTCCATTTCCGGAAAGTCATTTTCTCTCTCTGTTCTCTCTCGGTCGACTCCTTCAGAAACGAAACTTTCCGTCTGACCCGACCCGAACTCGGCGATCCGACCCGACTTTTCCGGCGGCGAAATCTTCCAGATCAGCTCGTCTCCTTGTTTTGGTCGTCCCTATGGCATCCTCTAGCGGCGATTCTCAGTGGTGGCGGCGCTAGAAGGCGGCGAAGTTTGAGGAAATCGGACCCGATCGGTTCTCCCATCTCCGACGTCTTCGAAGCTTCAAACCGGGCTTGGGGAGGTCGCAGCAGCCTCCTGGATCGATCTGTGGTGGTTGTTTGGATCGATTCACGTGAAACTTGGTTCAACTCGGATTGAACAGTAATCCAAGGCTTGCGAGGTAGTTTTTGACCATTTATGCTTAGTTTCTGACTTCGTGCTAGTTATGAAAATGGTTAAGCATGCTGAGTTGAACATCTTTGATGTTGGAAGTTTTGTGAAATATTGAGTTTTGTCTGGCGGCGGTGCGCCACCGTCTGTGGCGGCGTTCCGGCCATGTAAGGGACTGTTTCTGGTATTATATGTCTTCTAATCGTCGATACGAGCGTTTTGATATGTAATACGCAATTTTTGGAGTACATATGAAATTGTTATGATTTTTACGGTTTCATACCGGTTGATTTATTCGATCCGTGAGAATCCGAGCGTCCGATTGACTTGTGGTTTGGACATATCGATCGTGGAAGTATTCCGGAGACTTTGAGTGGTCTCGGATGTGGTTTCGCCTACATTGGCGTCACTTTGGGAAATTTAGTTCGATTTAGGGTTTCGAACGTTATTCCTTATGTTTCATTGACTGAATCAAGGCTGTACTTCCTTAGGTGCTTGACAGAGGGCGTTCTGTAAGTAGTCTAGTGGTGTGAAGACGCAGCGGGAGTTTCGAGGTGAGTAATCTCACAAGGTTCATTTACAAACGGAGTTACCATTATTGTTTTGGCGTTATTGATTTAACTGCAAACTATAGTTGGTATTAGTAGGCATTCCTGAGCGAATGACTATGTATATATATATTTACGTGAAATATATATATTCTTGTGAGTAATGTGTGATGAATAATATGCATGGTTGTGTTCATATTATTGTTGAAGGCGACTTTTCAGGAAACAATATTGTGGAAAAAGATGTTTTCTATTGTTTGAAAAGTATTGAGTTTGATGTTACAATTTCGAGTCAAGCGTGACTTATTGTAAGTGTATTGGTCCTTGTACCAAGTGTCACAGATGGTGAGCAGGGATGGGGAAAGCCGAATCTAGATGTTTGTAACGTTTTTAGGTCGGGTGCGACTTACTTAACGTTTGATTTTGAGACCAGATGGGGTCTGAAGATTGTATGTCACAGATGGTGACAGGTCGCAGATGGTGACCAATGGTTGATTTGAGACTAGATGGGGTCTGAAGATCGTATGTCACAGATGGTGACAGGTCGCAGATGGTGACCAACGGTTGATTTCAAGACCAGGCGGGGTCTGAAGATAATATGTCACAGATGGTGACAGGTCGCTAATAGTGACCAAGGCAAGAAATAGGGAATCACGCAGTTGGCCGGGCGAGTGGTTACGATCAGCTAGAGCGCTAGTCTGTCTGCCATTATAGCTTATGGGGGTAACGGTCGAGGTTGCTGGAGACTCATAAGTACGTAGTTTAAAGGAGAGTTCCGAGAGTATTCTTCTTTTATTGTCTAGATGAGACTTGAATTGTTTCTTGATTGAAACGTGATTCGTGTGGGTTTATCCCGTGATTTGTGAAACGTGGGGGTTTATCCCATGATTTATGATTCGTGTGGGTTTATCCCGTGATTTGTGAAACGTGTGGGTTTTATCCTGTGATTTTGCGTGAGTCGTTTTGAGTTACTCATACGGGCTTGCAAAAGCTTACGGGGTTTGTTGTGTGGCAACCCGGTGCACCATTCAAACGGTGTAGGGGTTTATCCTGCAGGTCAGGGAAATCGTGGCTGAATCTGAGGTAGCGTGCTAGCAGCTTTACGGTAGGAAGTCAATTTTGTGACTTTACCGTTATTAAGACTTCCGTTGTAGTGAACTATGAGGAGCATTTACGTTTTATTTTGTTGTTGACAATTTAATTCGTAAGCTTGTGTAATATATAACTCTGTGGAGAGCGAATGTATATTAACTTTGAGGGTTCAGGGCATCAGTACGTACTTGGTTTAAAGGGAAAAAGTTTCCAGGTATTTTGTATTGATGACTGAACGTTCACGCATGTATAATTATGAGATTATATATCGATTTTTATTTGTGTTAAAAATCAGGGGTGTGACAGACTTACTACCTAATATACATAACAACTCACAATCCAAATTCCAACTTGAACAATTATTACCTGGTACGTCGTGAATTCATTGGTATAATCACGTGAACATTCTTCTCTAATGCTGCTATATATGGTCGAGACATTGTGTTGTTGGACTTCAGCATGCTATAATACAATAAAAGTTAGATGTCAAAACTTTTCCTCTTGACCGAATAGTAGTAGGTCAAGTAAGAGTATTGCAAAAGAAAGCACTATGTTACAAGAATCATGCTTATGCTCACAAACTTATTAATTTAGGTATCGAAATCATGTTGTATTGTATTCAATTTAGGTCAAGTCAAATTCTAATATTGTATGGTTGGCTTGCTATATTAGAGGCATTACTAGAAGTCAAGTCAAATTCTGCTTGCTCAAATAGAATAGAGGCATGACCAGAGGTCTTCGAAGCATTGATTAGGATGAAACAAAGTTACAGTACTATGCAAACAAGGAGCCAAATTAAGTTCTATATCCTAAAATGCAAAAGAGAACAATTCATCATATTAAGCAAAAATTCAATGAACGTACGTCCCAAGTTAATAATCAAGAATCGATGCAACACCATAACCACATGATTAGAAGGAATTTAACATTAAAACGGGTAGAATATTTATCAACCCAGAAGCTATGGTTACTCTTTAAGTGCTCAACAAGTGGAAACAATTAAGCAACATGAGAATGTTAAACAAGATGAAGAATACATACCTCTGTTGAAGATTGCTGAACGAGGTCTTGAGAAAAGAGATGTATTGCAACGTCTAAGCTAGGTTTAGGAAAAGAGACGTAGAAAAGAAGACGTTTAGCCGTCTAGGCGCGATTCTGTTTTTTTTTTTTTTTTTTTTCCCTAATGATAGATGTCTGTTTTGGTCATTTAACCTACCTATAAAATCTTATTTGAAATATAAAATAATAGGAGTGTGTATTAAGTAGTTAGATGTGTGTATTTAAAATTTCTCAAAGAAAAAACAAAAAACAACTACTTTGATTACATTAACATAATCTACACGTAGTTAGATCGTATAATAATTTTTTGATTAAATTTATATACTTGTGTACATAAATTTAAGAAGAAAAAAAAAAGAATTAATTAACGGGGAAAGTACACGCCATGCAAGATTCCTTCATTCTTGGCAAGTTTTAGAATGGAACCGAAATTTCTACATTTTCAGCGACCAAACAACTCGAGAAACTCCCACCGAAACTTCAAGAACACCCACACCAACCCTCCCCTCACCTCCTCATCCATATCTAGAATTCTCTAGACAATCCCCACCTCTTCAAATTTAAATCAAACCCCCTCCCCCAAAATTCTCCACCCCAATCCCAGAAATCCTCTCCCAAATCTTCAACCATTTCCACCATGGAGGCTCAAGACGGTGCGGTCACCATCTACAACAGCGGCGCAGTCGCCGACCCCAAGATAAAGAACCCCTACAGCCTCAAGGTCGGCCTCGCCCAGATGCTCCGCGGCGGCGCCATCGTCGAAGTCACCAACCCCGATCAAGCCAAGCTCGCCGAGGAGGCCGGCGCCTGCTCCGTAATCGTCTCCGACCCGCCCCACTCCTCCCGAGGCGGCATTCTCCGCATGTCCGATCCCTCCCTCGTCAAGGACATCAAACGCGCCGTTTCGATCCCCGTCATGGCCAGATCCCGGGTCGGCCATTTCGTCGAGGCCCAGATCCTCGAAGCCATCGGCGTGGACTACGTCGACGAGAGCGAGTACCTCGCCTTCGCCGACGAGGATCATTACATCAACAAGCACAATTTCCGGTGCCCCTTCGTCTGCGGCGCCGAGACACTCGGCGACGCGTTGAGGAGAATCAGAGAAGGGGCCGCGGTTATTCGGACCCAAGGGGATCTATCCGGGTCGGGCAATGTGGCCCAGACGGTTCGGAACGTCCGGTCTATTATGGGGCAGATAAGGATGCTTAACAACATGGACGACGACGAAGTCTTCAAGTTTTCCAAGAGCATTGCAGCGCCGTATGACCTTGTGGCGCAGACCAAGCAAATGGGCCGGCTGCCGGTGGTCCAATTCGCCTCCGGAGGCATTGTGACGCCGGCTGACGTGGGGCTGATGATGCAATTAGGCTGTGATGGAGTGTTTATTGGGTCGGATGTTTTCGGGTCACCGGATCCGTATAAGCGCGTGAGGGGCATTGTTGATGCTGTGGGGAACTATAATGACCCGGATGTGCTTGTGGAGACGAGCTCCGGGTTGGCGGGTCTGATGGCGGGTATGAGTCTCGGTGAGGACAGAATCGAAGGGTTTGTGCGCGGAGGTGTTTGATGATGATGATGATGATGGTGGTGTTAGGAATGTCAGTCATGTAATGTAGCTCTTTCTTTGCTTGTGGTTAACTAGTAAAAAGCATAATGGGCGTGTTGTGTTTTAATTTGTAGAGTGGTATAGAGGGTATACTAGTGTCTTCGTCTAATGTGCAATTTTTGTTCGCTTAATTTGTATTGTACCAAGTTTTGATAAAACTACTGATATGAATGAGAATAATACTGTCGTTTATGTTTAAAGATTTGAGTTATCTTTCGATTTCTTTGATGCCTAGATCCTGGAAGCTGATGTAGTTGATGGGTGCATTGAGGTTTCTTCTGAGATGATTCACACTGTGAGGCCATCATTGTGAATGACAATGTAGTAGTCATAACTCATAACTCGAACTAGATGTCTACACTTCTTGTGGTATAAAAACGGAACCGTATAAGTTCTACACTCATAAGTTCGAGCAAAAGTTGGCCTCCGGCAAATACAGGAACCGTATGCCAAGGGAGACATTCTTGTAGCCTGTAACAATGGTTTTATACGGGTTACATGCAACAATTTTTCGTGTCACGGGATGGCGGGGTAAAACAATCTCGAACTTCGCGATTTACTGAAGCAAGCTGCTCAGAATCTCAGATTATATGCTTTTCTAGACCATTATGGAAACGGCAGTGCGGGTCAGGGGACAGAAGAGAATGGTTTGAACCTGGACCTATTGGAGATATCTGTATTCTCTGTAACTTGGCATATGGTCTGCTTCTCTGGGCAATTATGAAGGGGAAATCTACTTTGGACCATATCTGATTATATTCACTGCATTTCATTGTGTGAAAAAAATAGTAACAGCAGGGTAGAAACTGTAGAATTGGTGAGAATGTGAGATACTACAAATTGGAGGATTGCAATGGGACCATTCATGGAATTTGAACATTTCAATATCCTGTAGGGCTAAAAATTGTTACTACTAATTACTGGAATACAATTGAATCCACCCTTTCTTACTGAACATTTATATTCTTGGCATTCAAGCTGTGCAGCAAGAATAATGATCTATCATACAAAATTCTTGCTTTTGAATGGCTTGATTGGCTTCTGTAACTAAATTATTTATACAGCAATTTAATTGGCTGCAAGTGAACCCTTCACTGTTCAGGCATTGCATTCTCTATTGGAATTCTTCCATTGCTGAGAAGGCATCTCAGAGCAATCTCATAAGCCGCAAAAACAGCACCATTCACCAGAAATGCTCTCAAAACAGCAGTTCCTAGTCCTCGCCAGAGGACCGCAAGACCATCCTCTCTCACACTCTTTCTGAAGCAATCAACTATGCCAGTATATTTCGGTGGAGGGTACGCAGATTGAGCCTGTAATCTGGTCTTTACAACATCCAAGGGATAACAACAAATCCAGCTAGCTACTCCTGCTAGCCCTCCAGCTACCAACATTGTTTGTACGCTCTCTTCACCGGTTTTTCTACAGTCGGGATGAAGCTGCTCTCTCATATACTCATAAGTCCAAAAGTACAAACCATGAGCTGGTGCATCCCTAAGAATAGTAATGCCCAGGCCTCTATATAATCCTCTTAGCCCCTCTGCTTTCATAATGCTTTTGGCAACTTCTCTGGGGCCCTTTTGGGTTTTGGTTTGCAGCTGAAGCCGGATTTTTATGAGTTCTACTGGGCTGAGGACTAGACTCTGCAAAGCACCTGCCCCGAACCCTCCTAGAGCAACACCTTTGTAAGAAGGAGGATCTTTAGTGGACACTGATGGATCGAGAGCCCGAGAGAGAATGGCGTATGACTGGAAAACCATAGCATTCTGCAATGCAGAAATAATTTGTATCATGTCATGAGGATATACACACATAGGAAACCAAAAATGTGATCAATTTGCATAAAATTTTTAGACATATGGTTGGGTTAGAAGTCTCATACTGTTGTTGATGTCAGAGTTGCTACAGAAGAAACTAAATTCTTAAGCTATAGCCTACAGAAGTTGAAATCACCCGTTACCATCAAAACAAGACTGTTCTTCAGAACACCATCATGTGGCTCTCAAGTCTCAGCCTCACAACTGGTTAACAGGCTTTGTGAGAAAGGAATTACTAAATGGATCAGTAGGTGAACCAATTATGTAACAGAGCAAATGAGAAGTAACAAGTTCATCTATTAAAAGAAGAAACAAGAACTGCATCATGGGAAATTATTCCTCCTAAGCTTGGCTTCACTTCCTCGATGTGGAAACAGTGAAAGTGAGTGTCACAACTCACAAGTATAGATTTTTTGAATATAAGATCAATGCTTAGCAGTAATGTGCAATAGTGTAAGGTTTGTCATTGCTTTTGAGCAAGCAAGAGATCTGTATTGCTCAATGTATGATCCCTATAGATGGTGACACGTCTAAAAGAAAAACAAAAAGCAGTTTCCACCATTACGAAAAGACCATAAAAATTGACAAATCGTACCAGCACCATCAAGTCACCAACGAGTCACCAACCACTCGCGTACCATACTAAAACATCATTTAAAACACGCAAGTGCTATTAGGGTAAGAAGATTTTTTAGGATAGAAGTCATAGAACAGATAGAACAGATTTTGTTTACTTTAGAAATATTGCATATTTTGTTTTGAGGGAGATGAAGGGTATGTAAATGGGATAGAAGAAATGAGATAGTAATACAAGCAGTAGCCTATGTTTAGATCCTCCTAATATCCAAGAAAATAAGGTTTCACTCCTGGAATATGAAGCCTTGGATTAACTATTACCACCCTACTATTCAAAGCTATGCAGAAATCGGATGTACGTCATAATGCAATAATCTCTTGATCAAATGAAAGAAACAAAAAGAAGATACTAAAATGAAACTAAGCAACCTACAATAAAGCAATAAAGGAAAAACAACACTCGGAACAATAGAAAACCTGAAGTGTAATGGATGCCAAGGGAGCAGCCATGCCCCTGTAAAGGGCAGTAGGGCCTTCTTTGGAGATGACATTGCGAAGAATGTTAAAGGCAGAGCCACTCTTTGAATTCTGTTGCAAAATCCTAAGAGTGTCAAGTGGATAACCAGATATTATACCAGCAATGCCTCCACATCCTCCTGCCACAAATTCTTTGCCCCAACTGTTTGCAAGAAATTCCGGCCAGAAATCCATTTTTCCATTCACCAAACAACACCAATTCCACCAGCTCCTTCTCTTCTGATCAAAACCCAATTCCTATTTTTCATAAAAGCACCAAACACAAACCCAGATCAAAATTCTAGGGCCTCTGCCTTTCTCAAATTCAGCTGGAAATAACAAACTTATAGTTTGCTGTATGTCAAATTCTATAGAGGGGGCTAATGAAGTTGGATACTTCCTTTCTGGGTTTTCTTCTTTCTAACGAAGTCTTTTGAAAACCATACATCAACAACAACAATAACAAGATGAGAAAAAGTTGAGCTTTCTTTCTACTTCAATCCTTTTCCTCACTTTCTGCAAAAGAATATACCCAGAAAACTTTTTTTTTTTTTTTTCCTATGTATATTCCTTCACATACCAAAATCCTATTTCCCTTTCTTTCCTCAATGCAAATTCTCACTTTCTCCACCAAAAATCAACTCTTTTCTCTCCTCTTTCACAAAAGGCACCGAAACAAAAGCCACCGGCTTCTCCATTCTGTGGGGATTGAGCAGGTGCCTATAAGGAAACGGCCAACGTTTCGTTTCCCATACCCGCAGTGAGGGACCACCAAGTGGACCAGGTGATGCTCGACACGTAACGGTTAACCAATATATTAAACTCTCTTGGGTGCTTTGAGCCTAGTGTTGACCAAGAGAACTAGGAAAAATTTGTGACTCACAGAAGCACTTAATCTAGCTGAGGCAAGAAAATGGCGATGATGAAACCTGAAACTCCTATGGGGCTAGTGGCTGCTGATGCTTTCATGTGAGTGAGGCGTACTGGGTTTTGTACAAAATTGTTGGCATTAATGCATTATCATGTGGGCATGTGCCCATTGGCCATTGCCTTTTGTTTTGGCAGGTTCGGAATCGCACGTTTGTTCCTTGTTTTGGTTAGGCAGAGTGACCTCACCGCCATAACCTTTTGGACCCAAGTCCCCATCAGTCATATTGCTCATAATTGTATCAGAGACCTCACGGATCAGCTATGTGATTGCTTATGTGATTGTTTTTGTACCCATGATAAGTGAAATCAGAGATCTCACAAAAACTCCTGTCACATTGAAAATGCCATACCGTCCGGTGCTGTTTGAACTATTGATTTGCATTTGTTCAAAAAGAACCATAAGGTTTGACAGCTTACAATAGTTTCATAGAAAAAAGATCTTCATAGAGTTTATTTAGATTTTAAAACGTTTTATTCTTCTGCATGGTAGAATAATTATTATCGTTAATAACTCAGAGTTCGAGAGAGAGTGGCTTACTGGGTTTGTCCAAAATTGTTGGCATTATTACGTGCCCATTGCTTTGCGGGTTGGTATTTGTTTTGGCAGTTTTGGAATCACACGTTTGTTCTTTGTTTTGGTTAGGCAGGGTGACCTCCCCGCCATAGTCTTTATGATCCAAGTCACCATTAGTCATATTGCTTATAGCTGTATTTGTATCAACTACGTGATTGCTGATTGGGACACATGTAAACTTTATTTTCGACCAAATAAAAAAGACATATGTTAAAATTGTAACTATAAAATACAATCTGATCGAAATGCATATATATATATATTTGTCTTGTACACTACATAAAAGATAGTGATAAAAGATGCATCTACATATTATATGAGATATAATCGGAGATAACATTATTTTTGATATAAAAGTTCCTATAAAATTAATAATGTCATACCTTTGAGTGCGGTTTGAACTATTGATTTGCATTGTTCAAAATAATCATAAGGTTGGACAGCTTACAGTAGTTCCATACAAAAAAGATCATTGAGTTTATTTAGACTTTAAGACGTTTCATTTTTTTTACAAAAAAATTATTATTATTATTATTATTATTAGTAACTTAAAAATATTATAATGGAAGACTGGTCAAATAATACCAAAATAGAGTCATCTTATGAAATTACTGTTTTCCACTTTCACTATACAACTGAATCATCCATTTCATGTTGAAAATGTACATTCTGGGCAAAATAAACAGAGCTGTGTAATTAATCATCATACATTTTATTTCCTATCATACATTTTTCTTGGCTGTATGCAGTGCTCCTGCAAATAAATTATTTATAAGACAATGGCTGCAATTGAATCTTCACCTCTTTTGTTTGGTTTCAGTCGAACCCTTCACTTTGCACACCCATCTTTCCTACAAGATTGCATTATCTGCTAGAACCACGCTTCCCCTGCTGCCTAGGCCCTTCATAGCAACCTCATAAGCCGCAAAGATAGCCCCATTCACAAGAAACGCTCTGGAAACCGCAGTTCCTAGTCCTCGCCACAGCACGCCATGCCCGTCCTCCCTCACACTCTTCCTGAAGCAATCAACAATTCCAGTGTATTTTGGTACAGGGTACATCGATTGAGCTTGCAATCTTGTTTTTACAACATCCAAGGGATAACAAATAATCCAGCTAGCTACTCCTGCTAGTCCTCCAGCCACTAACGTAGCTCGCAAGCTTTCTTTGCCCGTTTTTCTACATCCCGGGTGAAGCTGCTCCTTCATGTACTCATAAGTACAAAAGTAGAAAGCATGAGCTGGTGCATCCCTTAGCATGGTGATGGTTAAGCCTCTATACATTCCTTTTACCCCTTCTGCTTTGATTATGCTTTTGGCAACATCTATGGGGCCTTTATGGCTCTCGGTTTGCAGCTGAAGACGGATTTTTACGAGTTCTACTGGGGTGATCATCAAACTCTGCACAGCACCAGCCCCAAATCCTCCTAGAGCAACACCTTTGTAAGAAGGAGGGTCTTTAGGAGAAACCGATGGATCCAGAGCTCGAGAGAGAGTGGCATATGTTTGGAAAACCATGGCACTCTGCAATAAACAAATACCTTATGAGCAAACTCACTCATTAATTTTAACACCAAAAATGGAATTAATTTGCATTAAAAAATAAAACCAAGGAAAAAGAAGATTGGGAAAAATAGAAACCTGAAATGTGATGGAGGCCAAGGGAGCAGCTATGCCTCTGTAAAGGGCAGTCGGGCCTTCCGTGGTGACAACATTGCGAAGAATGCTGAAAGCAGTACCAGTTTTTGAACTCTGTTGCATGATTCTAAGAGTGTCAAGTGGGTGCCCTGAAATTATACCAGCAATGCCTCCAAAACCTCCAGCCACAAATTCTCTTCCCCAACTGCTAGCGACAAACTCTTCCATCTTCCCTTTCAAACTAGCAACTCAAACCTCACCAAACAACTCAAGTTTCACGACTTCTTCCCTACTGATCAAAACCCAATCCCTATATAGGCTTGTGGGATTTGGACCTTTCCTTTTTGGGTTCTCTGTCTTTGTATCCAAATCTTTGGGAGTTTGGGAAATCCTACAGCCACAAGAAGAAGAAGACAAAAAAAAACTAGGCTCTGTTTCTACTTCAATCTTTTTCTCTGTTTATGCCTATAACGAAACGGCCAACTTTCTCTCTTCACTCCCTGCCACACAATATGCCCTGAAAATGAATTTCTACCGAGACCTACTTCATCTAATGTATTTCTAAATAAGTTCTATCCCTTCCCGAAGATTGAAGAAAGAATGATATGTATTTGTTTGTAAATTCCTTTCACGTACACTACTTGTACAATCCTAACTCCACAAGTAAATCTTATTTCTTTGGATTTCCCTTTCACACACTTTGTTTTCTCAATCCTCTCTTCCTTACTTCCAATTGGACCAAGTGGTTGCTCTCTCTCTTCTCTCCAGGTCTTTGGAACAGCAACAGGAAGAAAGAGAACAAAAGGTTGAGCTTTGATATACTAGTGTTACTTCTGATAACTTTGTGACTCTCAATCACCCAATCTCAACCAAACCCAGTTTTATGGTTGAATGATGATTAGTGGCTGCTGATGATTCATGTGTGCCACAGTTTCCAGAGATTGGGCAAGTGGGTTTCACAACAAAGTATTGGCATTATTGTGGTGTGGTGTCTGATAAAGCTATAATGGAAAGTTGGAAACTTTAGAATTCTGACTCTTCTTCTTTGTTTGGTTAGGCAGAGTGACATCACCTCTATTGCTTTAGACACGGTGCAATCTGTCCTATATTGCTTAATAATATTGTAGTGATGTCACAGATTGAATGTGTGATTGCTTGCGTGGCCATGATAAGCGAATGTGAGACCATAGGAGTCATCATCTACCCCACCTGCGATTCCTTGGTTGAATTGGAATCGTATGGCGCCGTTTGACCTGAGAATTGTCAATTCAGGATCCCTGAACCGTCAACAGCGACTGCCCATAGTCGTTGTATACATTCCCACATACCCCCCCCCCCCGGTAAGTAGCCGCCGTAATTATTTTCAAGGCGGCATTGTGCATGCCCGGCCACCTGCCCATAGTCTGTCGTATACATTCCCACATAGGACCTCAGCTGCCGCACAACATCCCAACTCTATATAACAACACCCAAACCCTGAAACCCATCACCCCATTGAACCATACCATCTACATTCATGTTCAAGTAAGGAGACATAGGATTATACGTTTATCCATTCGGGAAGAGGCAAATATACATGGTAATTAATATGCTTCGTGTGTGATTAGTATACAAAGGTAGAGTTATTTCCACCGAGAGAAATATTTTTAATTTTTTAATTTTGAGAGATTAGTATGGTACTCACTTTTCGGTAACATGTCAACATTCCGATTGTTCAGGGTTTAGATTTCCATGAATGGATCATTTAGGGCAAGTTCACCCGTTGGGTCACCACGTCACCCACTATTCACTACTTTTTAGTGTTAATTTCGTGCCCTGGGTCACGAGCACAGTGTATTTCGTGACCCAGAGAATGAAAATATACACTAAAAAGCAGTGAATAGTAGGTGACCCGGTGACCCAACGGGTGAACTTGCTCTTAGAGCTAAGGTACTTATTACACAACCAATGAGAGAGAAGAGGGAGTTTTGGCAATGCAGCGGCAATTTATTGCCCGACTGATTAATGGGGCCCCTCCTAGAGATGGGCTGATGTGACTGATTCTTGCCCATCCAATTGCTTGACTGATTATTGTGGGTTCAACATATATTTGAGCTTGCTCCAACGGGCAAATTTTGTGTTGACAGCCATTATGCAATTGTCATTTAATTTCAGCAGTTGGATTTGGCAAAAATAGTTTTTTTTTTCTTATATTTTTCACCCTAAAATTAATTCAAAAGGTTAAAATAAATCTTAAATTTATTTCCAAAAATTCTATAAATACTCATTCTCTCTCCTTAATTTCTGAAACACCAAAATTTATAAAATTTTTACCTCTTCATCTTCTTCCTCAATCAATTTATTTTTCAATCATCATCTAACAAATGGGAGATTCGGGTTTCATTGATGAGCAAATTCAATTGTGCGATTCATGGGCTTGTACGACCTTGTGCCCGACCACTGGCAAACATATAACTTCCTAAAAGTTATTGGAGAAAATTCATGCTTATTATTAATTAATTAATTATTCAAATTTGAAGTGTGAATAGTAGATTAGCAGTCAAATTGTCTTTTATTATTGGATGAAAGTGGATTGGTATAATTTGTCTGCCTAAAAAAACTATAGTGGACTGATCAATTGACTGCTAATTATTGGATAAATAGTAGACCGATCGATTGTCTGCCCTTCAATGATCTATTGCCTTTTATAAGCTTTTACATCACCTTTATTGCTTTAGCAATTGCTTTCAGTCCTACATCCACGATAGGGGCAATTGCTTATTTTGGATGAATAGTGGATTGAGTATTACCAATTTAATTGACAAATTAACAATTGCCCTCGATTCATATGTGCATTTTGCTGTTATAAATTTTCAGCGGAATTGAAATTCAATAAGGTAAAACGAACATACTTAATCAAATCAATAAACGAACCACATTTATCCAACATAAACCATTACAGTATTGTGTAACCGGACCCGATAAAATGGATATAGAAAAAATCCGACCCGGCTCTTTTTGTGCGGAGTTGCCCAAGTTGAACCGACTCGGGAATGAGGAGAGTAGAGGAGAGGTTGGTAGACTCCTAGTTAGAAGCTGATAGTTAGAGGGAGCCCATCCATGGCGTTGCGGAGCCTGACGGTGCCTCTGCCCGCCGTAATTCCACCAACCTCCTCTTCCTCTTCCTCTTCTTCTCGCCGGTATAGTCTTACACAAAACAACCAGTACAATCCCCCTTGCTATGTCACTCTCCGCCGCACCCCTACCGTCGTCGTTCACAGCCTTCGGATGCGACGGCATGTCGTTCGGATGGCTCCCGAGGAGGAAAGGTTGACCCGTCGCTCCCCTCTCGATTTCCCCATCGTAAGTTTAACTTCTCTCTCTGATTAATTTTGTCGAACACGTTCTGTGCTTTCTGTAATATGAAATATGATAGATATCATTCTCTCATTGAATTTCTTGATAGATTTCAAATTTATGGAGAGCTATTGCCACATTAAAATCATTTTGCTGTTTGGGTTTCCCACAACTTTTAGAATTCAATAGATTTGGTCCTATGAAAACAACCACGAGAACATAGAGCCCCCACTCCATGTGGAGGTTTTTAGGCAGATTAATTTAGAAAACATTCAGTAAGGTCAAGAATCCAAGGCCGGTGGTGCTACTCTCTCTCCCTCTTTCCATCCTTATAGCCCAAATAAATTGAGAGAACAAAATCAGTAGAAATGGAACCTAAAATGGCAGCATTGAAGTTGAACCCCCAATGGAGAGCAAGAGTATCCCTGTATCATTCTGTTTTGCAATCTGCTCAAAGTGTGCACTCTCATACACACACCCAGAACCATATATTAGAATGTGTGATTTCTCCATTGCTAGACACATTAGAAGTTATCCGGTGAAAAAATCCTGGAATGGGACGTGTAAATAAATAGGGAATTACAAAGATTCTTCTCTTTACTCTGTTGTCGATGAAAATGAAAAGTTAAAAAGACAGAGAAAAGCTTTATTTATTTATTATTATTTTTTTTGTAATTTAAAACAAGCTATATAGGCTGGAATATGCCTTATGTATCATGTAGATTATCAATTTGTAGGAACTACATAAACGTATGTTGTAAACATTACTACTGATATTGAATGTCAGGACCATGGGTTTCTGACTTTTCTTCCTTATGCCCTGGGGTTCAAACCCCCTCGGGTTACCTTCCTAGCCGTTTTCTAGAGTTTCCAGTCTCCCAAAGGTTGTAGGGTTTGGTTGGAGGACCCAATTTCGATTCCGGGTCCACAAATCAGATTGGGGGATGGGTATAAGTAAAAATGCTGCAAGACACTACAGGCTATTCTAGGCAGTAACAATACCAAATAGAATCTACTATTATCTGATAGACATGATAGGCAGTTCTACTTTTTTTTTTTTTTTCAAGGGCCATAGGTGTAATCTTCTCTCTCGTTTTAATTTATTTTTCACCAATCTAATTAACTAGCCCTGTAATCAAACTTGGCCTTTAAATTATTATTTTTTTTTCATTTTTTTTATAGATAAATTCCTTTTGTATAGTCAAATTTGAGAATGGCTTCCTCTTAGTGTTCTCCTCCTTTGACGTTGCTTTGCTTGGGTATCCCCAATATATTTTTTTCTCTTTTGTTTCCTTGTAGAAAAATTAGAGTTAGGCTTAATCAAAAGTTCAAAACTAAAATGAGTTGGCTGTGGATATTGAAGTCGTGCAGACTTGCCCAAGTTGTAGCCAGTGGAGATGAGTCAGGAATCAGAAGAGTAGTATAATCTAGTTAGGTAGATTATAGCAATCCCAACTCCCTGTTCCAAATGGCCTTGCAGAGCCTGACACTGCCTCTTGCCTCTGTAGTTCCACCAACTCCTTCCCTTCTTGGCTTCCTAATTGTTAGTCTAGCCCTCTTTCTCTCTCTCTGAGTAATTTTGTTGATCATGTTCTGTACTATGTATGTGTCCACTTTAGTTTATTCTTTCACCAAGTTCTCTGAAAGAATTATTTGACCTATTTTGAAGTCATTTCATGTAGGCAGAACTCGGTATATGTAGAAAATAACCAAGATGTGAATGATATCTTCCAAGTGCTAATGACGTGTTTGTCTATTGGCCCGCATAGCATGTTTCCATCTTTAAGGATTTGGGATCGCCAACATTGGGGAGAAGTAGGATTTGGGAGTTCATAATACCCTTCAGTATGGCTTTTATCAGTTTATGTATTTTCAATCTACGGTAGTTGCCTCTTGTGACCAGCCATCTTGTCATTGAATTCTCTCCTGAGTCTCTCTCTCTCTCTCTCTCTCTTTTTTCTCTTTGAAAAGAAACAAATTGTACTTATCACAATTAATGAATGCAATAAAAGTGGACTACTGGTCCACATAAAAGAGAAAAAACCTGTTAAGCAAAGAAGAACAAGAAATTTACACTAAATACAATTGGGCAGCTGCAGACAGGACAGTCCATAGACCCTATGCTTGGACTACAGTTCCCCTACAGTCAAGCAAAATTTGAGAAATGCTAGTCTCTGAAGCAGAAGCTAATGAAGCTGCCAAAAATGTAGCAAGAGCAGAACTCCTCCATCCCTGCATCTCTATAATCTTTGAAAATCCTTCTATTTCTTTCCATCAGTAGTACCCATATGACAGTGCGCTACAACCCCAGAAAACATTAGCCTTCTTCCTTTTACCAAAGCCAAGATGCCTTGAACTTAATAGAGCAAGACTCCCTGCTGGAATCTTCGACCTCAATCCTGCCTTTCTGCCTAGTACCATCCCACTTTTACATATGGCCATCTAAACTGATGAAATAGAAGGTAAACTGTTAGTTTTTCCTCTTTTTCAAGGTATGTTGTCTTATATGCTAGAGCAATACTAAGGCAACTTGCTTCCTCACTCTCAATTAACGAAAAATTTGTAATTAAGTTATGCTTTTTGGGTGTTCCAAGTTACTGTACTTGGTACTCTAGTAGCTTGAGAGTGATCCCATCAAACTAGCAGCCTTAAAACATAGGAATTGATTATAGCTCCGCTGAATGTGGGGGTTGTATTGGTAAGTTGATTAAGCAAATAGTTTGAAACTCTGCATGGCATAGAAGCATCTTTCTGAAGCGGGGCAAAAAGTGCCCTATCTGCCTGGGCAGTGCAAGTTGTTTGTTTTTCAAGTCAAGCTCCGTATGCCCATCTCTTTTTAGGTTGGCATAACAAAGAAAGTATTTTCTAGAAATGGTACAGGGTGGAGTAACCATGACATCTGGATGCCCCTCTTGTTTCTAGAATCAATAGAACTAGCTGCATTGTAGTTGAAGAGGAACCATTTCCTTTTTATCATTCTTTGTTGATGGTTGCTCACTTGTTCCATAATGTCGGCACATAATCATTTATTGGGTTGTATGTGCAACTATTTTTATGATGACACAAATTAAAAAAAATTTAGAAAGGTTCTTCAGTTTAATCTGTTGCTAGATGAGAGTGGAAAGAATATAAGACAAAGAAGCTAAAAAAGTACCCATAATTTAATAACAAGATATAGGCACTGGCTGTTGGAATTTGATTTTAAAGTATGATGTAGATTTAACTGAAACTTTATGTATTGTTCTTTTCTCACCTGCTGTGCATTTACATCACATTTCAGGAATGGGAAAGACCAAAACCTGGGAGGAGACC
Organism: Rosa rugosa; assembly: GCF_958449725.1. Taxonomy (NCBI): domain Eukaryota; kingdom Viridiplantae; phylum Streptophyta; class Magnoliopsida; order Rosales; family Rosaceae; genus Rosa; species Rosa rugosa. The sequence goes on along the minus strand of NC_084820.1, from coordinate 48,617,900 downwards.
AGATATATTTCCCCAGTTTAGCCCTATGAAAACACCTTTACCAACTCCAATGCCAGCAGATCCTCCCGAAGAAGACGAAGAAGAGGAAGAAAAGAAAGAGGATGACGAAGAAGGAGAAGACAATCCTGACAAGGAGAACCCAGGAATCCCAGAAGAATAGTTGTGCATCACACTAGAGTATGTGGAGCATATATCACTTCAATGTACAGCTGCCTTGTCTGTTTTCAAGCTTGCCAAGTGCGGTTGATACAATCGAGTAGAATATGATATAGAGTTGAAGCTGTTGGAACCAACTTTTAGGAAATCTACTTTAAATGTCATGCCTGTAGCATTCTTACATATTATGCCTTATGATTTAACAACTCTAAATCTGGGTTGATTTGTTGAATACTGTCCGTAGTTTTTGTTTTTATTGAGCAATATTCGGTGTTTATAATGTTTAGAGGAGCTGTGTATAATCACATTTCCTGAATTGGGAATAGTAAGGTTTGGTAGGATGATTATTAAAGCTGTGGTCTGCAGAAAATAAGGTGAATGCCTCCACATTGACCAGTGAATTGGAATGAATGATCTTAATTTGCCGAAAATTCGATACTTGATTCCATTAGCAATGAGTTTAGCCATTCAGTGTTCAAAATACAGTTCCATGCTTGAAGAGCTGTACAAATTCAGACAAAGCATAAGGATAACAGCATAAGAGGCGTTTCATCAAACATGGTACTAGACATAGATTTTCGAATATTGGGTAATAAATGTATTCAACTACGCTATTTTGGAATCTCATATCTTCTACTGAAGAATAAAAAGTACGTGAAATCCTTATATGAATTTGAAGGGCTTGTTACAAGCTTCAAAATGGTGGTAAAATTATATATTAAGCTCAACTTTTAAAAATTATAATTGAGTGTGAAAAGACTTGCTAGAGTGGAGGTTACTGACGTTTCTTTCTCAAGAACAATTTGGGTCTTCTCGCAGATATATGCATCCTGGGAATCCAAAGGTAATTGGTGTAAGCATTGCAGCTTATGGAACTTGACAACACTTGGTATTTATGTAATGTGTAAATGCAATACAAGTAAATGAAGTGTGGCCGGAGTCTAAAATACATATGTATAAGCTTTGAATTAATTTTACAGATAAGCTTATGCACTATTTGAATTCAAATAATATTGCAGTTGATTAGCAGTTGAGGGTTTGATAAAGCAGTTGAGAAAAATGACAGTTTCTTTATGGATGGAACTGTCATGTGAAGCTTCTATATTAATGTCAGACTAGTCCCTTCTGAAACACGAGTTTTTTCTCAAAATTAGTCCCATTACTAAGAGAATATCAAGGTGGATTCAGGAGAAGGCTGTCATGGACAATGCAAGTGCATCGAGTAAGTTTTCTGGGTTCATGTTCTTATGTTTAGTTTTCTGCAGAAATCAGTTTCCATGGAAGAGGATTAGATCTGGCTCAAAGGGATCCGTTAAAGATTTTCTTCCTCACTCGGATCCATCTCAAGGGATATTGCCTCTCTACGATATGTCTAGAGGAGATTTCACTTCACTTGAATCTTCCTCAAGGAGATTTTCTTCTTACTTGGATTTAACTCAAAGAGATTTCCAAACAATGGAGGAATAGAATACAGTCTTTGAATATACATGATTTGATCTAGTATAGGTTCTAAATTATGTGTTTGTGATTGCTTAAGCATACTGTTTCTTACAATTGGTATCAGAGCAGCCATTCATAGATCAATTACATGTAGAGTGATTTAACTGCATTAAGTTATGAATTCTGGGAATTTTAATTACTTTAATCCGCATCAAGTAATTCATAAAATATTTTACTTGTATATTCTTGATCATAACATACTGAATATACATTAACTTTATGAATTTTCATCTGTTCTTATGCTTTATTTCGACAAAATATCCATATGTGGTTCATATGTGCATGACAAAAACTGTCAAATATTTGAAGATCCACATTCAAGTTCATATCAGATTCATATTATAGGCATATATGCATATATATTCATTCATCTGTTATTGCGATTATGTGATGATTGGTGTGTGAATATGCTGATATGATAACTGATGTGAAAATAAATGCATCAAGTGCTGCCAAAGTGGCCTAAGAATGTTTTAAATGGAATTATTTACATCATTATGTTAATCTTTAAAAACATATGTGCTGTCAAAGTGGCTTTATGTCAAAAGAGAAAAATGATGTCAATGTTCTATTGCTAAAGTTGCAGGTTTTGAAACTTAAAATTAATTTGCACTGGTTTCCAAAGAAACACAGTTGCAGACATTTGGTTTTGAATCTGATATATATATATTGAGTAAATGAACATTCATATATCAATGAAGATTAGTACACCACAAAGGTTGTCAAAGTCTTGAAATTGATAAAGTTTCATATTGCTGCATATATATACTACATTATTTGGGACATATAGTTTATTCTGGTATTGAGTTACACTAGATTAATCTGTTTGATCATTTCACATGCAGCTATGCACTTTCCTATGAGCATCAATCAGATTGAGCTTCTGAATGGCTCAAACTTTAAGAAATGGAAAGGGGACATAGAACTGAATCTGGGGATATTGGATTATGACCATGTGTTGAAAGAAGATCCTCCAGCAGCATTAACTGAAAGTTCCAGCAGAGATGCAAGGGACAAATATGAGAAATGGTACAAGCATAACAAGATGGCATTGATCATGATCAAGAAAAGCATGCGTGAGAATGTGAAGGGCAGTATACCTGATTCAGAATTGGCCAAGGAGTTCTTCAATTCCATTGCAGAAAAATTTAAAATTTCTGATAAGGCTGAAGTGCAGAATTTGGTGAGGTCTCTTGCAAAGATGAAATACAATGGCAAGACTAGTGTGAGAGAGTACATAATGAGAGGTTCTGATATTGCTGCAAGACTGAGAGCACTGAATATGGCAATAGATGATTCATTCCTGGTGTACATGATTCTGGACTCACTTCCAAATGAATATTCTCAACTCAAGACATTGTACAAGACTCAGAAAGAAAAATGGAGCATCAATGAGTTGATTTCACTGTGTGTCGAAGTTGAAGATGAAATGCAGAAGCAAGAAGGACAAGAGGTGGCTGTGAATCTGATGTCCAAAATCAAGTACAAGAAGAAATTTGGCAACAGCAAGAACTTTAAACCTGGAACCACTGTAAGCACCTCTAAATCCATTATGAAATCTGATCATGATAAAATGAAAAACAAACCTGCAGGTGGCATTAAGTGTTTCTTTTGCAAGAAACTTGGTCACTTTAAGAAAGATTGTGAAGGTTTCAAAGCTTGGCTGAAAAAGAAAGGTAGTTTTCTTTCAAAATCTGTTTTCAATTTTGAGTCAAATGCTTTTGTAAATGACAACTCTTGGTGGTTTGACACTGGTTCCCCTATTCATATTGTCAATTCATTACAAGGATTGTCAGAGATTTCAATCCCAAGAAAGAATGAGACAAGGGTGTGTACTGGAAGTGGCCAAAGAGTGGCTGTGAAGGCTGTAGGGATTGTCAAACTCAAGTTTAGGAATAATTATGTATTAGTATTGAACAATGTGTACTGTATTCCAAGTATTAGTAGGAACTTAATTTCTGGTTCTCAATTTGTAGCAAACAATGTTTTCAGCTTTTCAAGTAATAATAAAGTTATGTATTTCTATCATGGTTCAAATTGTTTTGGAGATGCTGATTTGGTAAATGGTTATTGGTGTGCAAATTGTGAAAATATTGTAGCTGAAACTGATGACAGCAAGAGAATTTTTCTTTTAAGCAAATCAGGTTCGAAGAGAAAATTTTGTGATGCATCATCTTTCCTGTGGCATAAAAGATTAGGTCATATCTCAAAACAAAGATTGCAAGAACTTGTGAAACAAGGTATTTTACCTGCCTTGGACTTTACAGATTTTGAAACTTGTGTAGATTGCTTGAAAGGCAAGATGACAAATGCTAGGAACACAGGTTCAAAGAGAAGTGAACAAATGCTTGATTTAATTCACACAGATATTTGTGGTCCTTTTCCAGTTAGTACAATATGTGGGAATTGTTATTTCATCACTTTCATTGATGATTTTTCAAGATTTTGTTACATTTACTTAATTTCAGAAAAGTCACAAGCTTTGGAATTTTTCAAAATCTATAAGGCTGAGGTTGAAAAACAAACTGGAAAATTGATTAAGTGTATCAGATCAGATAGGGGAGGTGAATACTTTGGCAGGTATACAGAACAAGGACAACACAAGGGTCTTTTCGCATTGTACTTGCAAGAATGTGGGATAGTGGCTCAATACACTACTCCTTATAACCCACAGCAGAATGGAGTATCAGAAAGGAGGAATAGAACCTTGATTAGCATGGTGAGAAGCATGATTGTAAGGTCTGCATTGCCAAAATTTCTGTGGGGAGAAGCTTTGAAAACAGCAAATTATATTTGCAATAGAACTCCAAGCAAGGCTGTGCTGAAAACTCCTTTTGAATTATGGTGTGGTTACAAGCCTAGTTTAAACCATTTCCATGTGTGGGGCTGTAATGCAGAAGTAAGAGTGCATAATGTGGCAGATGGCAAGCTTGATTCTCAATCTGTAAGTGGTTACTTCATTGGCTACTGTGAAAAATCTAAAGGCTTCAAATTTTACTGTCCAAGCAGAAGCACAAGGATTGTGGAGTCACACAGAGCCACATTTTATGATGAACTATTTGACAACAATGCAAATGCAAGAAAAGATGCAGAAAAGGAAATGGTGGCAATGCAAAATAGCAACAAAGCTTTTGAAGAATGGTTTGTGTACCAGGATAGCAGTGCCTCAACAATCCTAGACCAGAACTGCAATAACAATTTAGTTTCAGAAAATGAAGTATTTTTGAATCCTGTTCCAGAAAATGAAGAGGATGACATTGCAGCACATCAAGTTGAAAATGTAGTGCAAAATGGTACTGGAAATGATAATGCAGTAGCAGCTGTTCAAAATGGACAAAGTATGAATAATGATGTGCAAGTACAGCAAGTTGATCAACAAGATGAGACAAATGCAGCACCAAATGTAGAAGTGTCTCAACCTGTAGCCTTGAGAAAATCTACAAGAACCAGAAAATGTGCCATATCAGATGATTACAAGCTGTACCTGACTATTGAAGAATCTAATCTAGGAGATGAAGATGATCCCATATCAGTTGCAGAAGCTATGCAATCTGTAAATAGTGCAAAATGGAGGTTAGCAATGGAGGATGAGCTTCATAGCATGGCACAAAATGGTGTGTGGACTTTAGTTGATAAACCATGCAATGCTAATGCTAAGCCTATAGGATGTAAATGGGTGTTTAAGACCAAAAAGGATGCAGATGGCAAAGTAGAAATGTATAAAGCCAGGTTAGTGGCTAAGGGTTATAATCAAAAGGAAGGAATTGATTATAATGAGACTTTCTCTCCAGTCTCAACCAAAGATGCATTCAGAGTTGTCATGGCCCTAGTAGCACATTTTGACCTTGAGTTGCACCAGATGGATGTCAAGACTGCATTTTTGAATGGAGATTTGCATGAGGAAATTTATATGTTGCAGCCAGAGGGTTTTGCAGAAGATGAAAGCAAAGTTTGCAAGCTCAAGAAATCAATATATGGTCTTAAGCAAGCTTCCAGGCAATGGTACCTCAAGTTTGATAAGGTAATCACTCAATTTGGATTTTTAGAAAATAAATTAGATGAGTGTATTTATCTTAAGACCAGTGGGAGCAATTTTATTTTGCTCATTTTGTATGTTGATGACATTTTACTTGCAAGCAGTAATATTTGCTTGTTGAAAGAAACAAAGGCTTTTCTATTAAGTCAGTTTGACATGAAGGACATGGGGGAGGCACATTATGTGCTAGGCATAGAGATAACCAGAAACAGAAAGCAATATGCTTTGGGTTTATCTCAGAAAAATTATGTGGACAAGATATTGCAGAGATTTGGCATGCAGGGTTGTAAGTCAAGTGATGCACCAATATCTAAGGAAGATAGGCTGCACAAGGGTCAGTGTCCTAAGAATGTGTTGGAAGCAGAAAGCATGAAAAATGTGCCTTATGCAAGATTGGTGGGGAGCTTGATGTATGCTCAAATCTGTACAAGGCCTGATATATCATTTGCAGTAAATATGCCTTCAAGGTTTCAATCAAATGCAGGCCATGAACATTGGATAGCAGGAAAGAAGGTGTTGAGGTACCTGAAGAAGACTAAGGATCACATGTTGGTTTACAGAAAAATTGATGAGCAAGAACTTGAGGTGGAGGCCTACACAGATGCATCCTACAAATCAGACATGGATGACTTGAAATCAACATCTGGATACATATTTCTTCTAGCAGGTGGAGCCATTTCATGGAAAACTGCAAAGCAGACCTTGACAGCAACATCAACTTTTCAAGCTGAATATATTGCCATTTATGAAGCAACAGGACATGCATTATGGTTGAGAAATTTTATTTCTCATTTGAATCTAATAAGCTCTGTAGAAAGGCCTATGGTGATTTACTGTGATAATGCATCAGCAGTGTTCTTTTCAAAGAACAACAAGAGGTCTTCAGGTTCAAGGAACATTGATGTCAAGTACTTTGCAGTGAGAGAAAGTGTTAGGGATGAAGAGATCGAGGTTGTAAAGATTGGAACTAAAGATCAGTTAGCAGATCCATTGACAAAAGCTTTACCAGTAGCTGATTTTGTCAAGCATGCTGCACATATGGGAATTAAAGACATCATCTAGAGTTGAATTACATGTCAGAATCATCACCAGTTAGTATGTACTATGGCTTTATTATTGTTTTGTTGTGATATGATCGATAATGTGCAATTATATTATTAAGTTTTATCCTATTAAGCATCTGCTAAAATCAAGAAGTACATGTACATATTGCAATTCATATGATGGCAATACATATATGCAAATTGTGGTAAAAGTTTCAGAATGAGATATAATTTGCTTTGTTTCTATTAATTTAGAAATTTTGTTAGGACTTCAAGTATACTTGTGATTAAATGCATTTATAGCACAAGTATGCTAGTACTGCTGCGAATAAAATTCATGTGATTATAGTCTGTTACAAGGTGATTTTGGAATACTGGTGTCTGTCCTCATTCATCATAATGTTCTTAGGTTCCTTGAAGCAGGCATATAATTGACAGGATTATTAATCAATTGAATTTCAATGACTTAAGTAGATTTTAGACTCACAGTGCACATTTCAGTAGGTCATTCTCATATATTTGTGTTGTAATATATCTATTCAGGTAGTGTCAAGTTCAGTGGGAGATTGTAAGCATTGCAGCTTATGGAACTTGACAACACTTGGTATTTATGTAATGTGTAAATGCAATACAAGTAAATGAAGTGTGGCCGGAGTCTAAAATACATATGTATAAGCTTTGAATTAATTTTACAGATAAGCTTATGCACTATTTGAATTCAAATAATATTGCAGTTGATTAGCAGTTGAGGGTTTGATAAAGCAGTTGAGAAAAATGACAGTTTCTTTATGGATGGAACTGTCATGTGAAGCTTCTATATTAATGTCAGACTAGTCCCTTCTGAAACACGAGTTTTTTCTCAAAATTAGTCCCATTACTAAGAGAATATCAAGGTGGATTCAGGAGAAGGCTGTCATGGACAATGCAAGTGCATCGAGTAAGTTTTCTGGGTTCATGTTCTTATGTTTAGTTTTCTGCAGAAATCAGTTTCCATGGAAGAGGATTAGATCTGGCTCAAAGGGATCCGTTAAAGATTTTCTTCCTCACTCGGATCCATCTCAAGGGATATTGCCTCTCTAAGATATGTCTAGAGGAGATTTCACTTCACTTGAATCTTCCTCAAGGAGATTTTCTTCTTACTTGGATTTAACTCAAAGAGATTTCCAAACAATGGAGGAATAGAATTCAGTCTTTGAATATACATGATTTGATCTAGTATAGGATCTAAATTATGTGTTTGTGATTGCTTAAGCATACTGTTTCTTACAATTGGTCGTTATAAGTCGAAGTTAATTCGAACAATACATAACATTGTAAAGAACACTACGGGGAACTCACCTAATCACATTGACTGCTGAAGTGGATCAGGAAAATTATCAAGAGAGAAGACCAACTCAAAACTCATTAGTACTCTTAAAATGTGATGGTGAACAAATAAAGCTTGAGCACAACAGCCAGAGCTAACTGCAGCAGAAGGATCCCGGCCACAATCAAGAACCACCTTTCACCTGCTGACATAATGTGTGTTTGAAGGTTAATGACCACAAAATGGCGGACATGACCACAGCCACACAAGCAATTACTTGTTGGAGAGGGCAGAGACACTGCAAGCAGAGAGTAGCAACGTCAGCTAGCTACTGTATCCATCTAAATCTGAGATTTTTCATAGTAAAATGCACCTATGAAAGCATTGGCTCTTGATAAACAAGGAAAAATTTACCATTTAGTAATTCTAACCTAAAACATTAATGTCCAAACTCTTAGAAGTAACAGCATTTAAGAAAGCATCCCCGGGATTCAACTTTTGCAACGTAAAATTTTGACATCCAGAAAATTTCTGATAAATGTTTTCCTCCCACCCTAGATCTACATTTTAATGTGCATAAGTCGAAATAGCTGGAATAAGCTTTGGGGAGATCGAAACGTTTCTGAAATACATCTCTTTAGTAATAAGGCTAAGGATAAAAATACATCAAAACAAGGGACTTACCAAAGCTGGAATAAAGGCAAACAGGGACAAGCCATACAGATAAAACATTAAGTCTAGGCTCTGGCTGGTAGGTTATCTTGTAGAACTTTATTTATAGATCATTTGTTGCATATTTTATCTCATGATCAATTAGGAAGGTTGGCCCAAAAGGCAATAAGAACAAGTATTAGAATGATATCCTCTTCTTTAAGTAAAGCAATGGGAGTATAACTGAGCTAACATCAAGAGCAATATGAATCTCGTCTTATGTTGGAGATATGGTATCAAATATTCATATTTAATAAATCTAATCGGGCAACCAAATCAATTAAATTAATTGAGCACATCATATAGAGTTATAGACACAAATAATATAAAGAAGAAGAGATATGTCAAGCCTGTGAGAACAAGATACAACCCTTTGCACGTGCAGCTCATAACGGTCGTCTACAACTCGAATATACAACCCTTTGCACGACTAATGGTAGACAGGGTGCCAAGTGTTTATCGGCTGCCTAAGGATTAGGAAATAGGAACAAAAAGAAGAAAGATGAAGAGTAAGAGAATGAGAGTAGTACAAAGTCCTCTACCTTTTGTCTCAAGAGTTAATGTTTATAGAACTCTTTATAACCCTTGGAAAAGATATGACTCTTCATTTAAATTAATATTATTTAAATAATAATATGAGTTTTGAATCTTAATAATTTAATAAAAAACCAACAATCCCCCACAAGATTCAAAACTCAATGAACTCAAAAAGATGGGATGGTTGAGAGAAGGAAATTTGGGCAACTTTTATACCATGCAATGGGTGTAGGTGTCTTCCGAACTTGAACTTACACTTATTGTAAACAACTTTCATTTGAAGGAATCATAGTTCACTATGAGTCTTGAACTAGACCTCTTTTAATCAAATTACACATTGTCACACACATGATATCAATACGTAAACTTGGCGCGGGTTAGCACTATTTATGGCCATGCGCTTAATCTTGATACTCATGAAAGTTATTAGAGAGTAGCCCAGCTCTCACAGTTACGGCCTCACAACTACTCTCACTTAGGTGAGTTCTCCAAGAGTACATGTGACAATACCCCGCGGGAGTTTGCCCGCCTCTAAATTTATTCAAGGTAAGATACCTTTCCTTAATTTCACATGCATTAATATAGCACATTAATGCCTTAGGGATGTGAGGGAGAATCTCTTTTCGGATGTCTCCCTAAAAATTTGTGCTATATATGTAAATGAGTCATGCAGTATGAAAAATTGAACTTCCTTCATGGGATCTCCAATCACAGAAGTTGGGTTTCTTCCCTAGGTGATTCCCTTATGGGCTTAACCACACCCCCCTACGACATATAATATATATTATAGTCTCCTACCCAAGACTATAGCCTTCTAGAGGCATATATGACTTTTTGTCATATTGAATGAATTCGATCATTCAAGACTTGCCCCCCTTGCTAATACATCCATGTTGGATAAGTTTTGGGTGGAGGACACGCTTGATATTATACAGGATGTTCTTATTGAGGATGATTGTTCTTTATCACGAGGTTTAGACTCTATGCCCCCCTCATTGTATTGTCCAAGTATAAATAATGAAAATATAGGAAGGAGCACCACCACTCCAACCTAACGTGGCTTTTGCCAGTCTTCAAAAAAATTGTTACACATTGACACTCGTACAAGTGTTCAGGAGCACATTCAGCTAGAAATTAGACCATCCCATAAATTGAAAGACTTCAATACATATAATATTACACCACATCTGAACTTTAGGTTTCAAAAACCCCTTTAATTTGTTTCCACTCTTCTTGAGGCTAGCACCTCCAAAAGACCCTTTCTGTTGTACCTTGGCTCTAAGCTCCTTCAGTGCCTGCTCATCATTAGAATAACAGCTTTTTATTAATAATTAGTCAAATAACTACATCAAAAAAGAACTAGGATATTGTGACAATTTCATGAACTCTCACCTTCTCCTCATCCTTCTTCGTCTGAAGGTTAGCCAAATCATCCTGCACGGTAGCAAATAAAAATTGACATTGCAAGGAAAATTGCGATAAAATCTATAACAAGGCAAGTCCTGCATGAGCCTAAACATGGGCTCGATCAATAAAATCTGAAGAAACATATGCTAAATAAGAACGCAAGACACATATAACCATGCCTCAAACCCAAGGCAAAGATCAAAATCTAAGCAGGACAATCCAACCTTAGAAACTTAGAATACAAGATTTTATCATGGAACAGCTTATATTGTGGTAATAACAAAAAATAGTTAACGTATAAAAATGCCAAGCGCAAAAACATTCCAAGCTAGAAGCCAAATGCAACAATTCCTACTAGCAACGGCTATGTTTCTTAGAGTGATCTAAGATATTCATGCATCTTCAATAAGAATTTCATCTTCTAAATTCTAATGTGTAATGATTGTGATATATCTGTAGTAACGCATTCCATTGCATGAAGAGCCGGGCAGGAAATGGCATCAAAAATAGTTTTCACACATACAATACGAATCTTCTTTCAAAATATTCTCTATCCCTTGGTTGCAAACTTGATATAAAAGCCTCAGGCTTGGTTTAATAAACTTTAGACTTTAAGTAGACCGACAGAGAGGTGTATTAATTAGCTTTGAGTAGTTCTAGAGATATCAAAATTTTATACAAAATGATGTGGCATATGCCGCAATGTCACTTTTGTGCTGAATCTACACTGATCCTCAATAAGAACATCCTGTATAATATCAATGATCCTCGATTGTTCACAATGTATTCAAGAGCCCTCTTCTGCTTCTACTCATCCAAGGCTTTGTTCTTCCAAAAGATAGAGGGCAAACGTACTAATTGGATTTTCAACAAAAGATTAAGACAGTGGTTTAGTTTTTTGTTTTCGCAAATTCTCATTTCTTGTTTCACTCTTTTATGGTTTGTGCATATTTTTGTTGCCAATCACCCGATTAGATATGTGCGCCCAACTGTTCCTATAAAATTCCCAAATCCTAAACCCCCCAAGTCCCTAATCCCAAAATCAGAGCAGAAAGAAAAAAAAGCTCTCAAGTGAACGCAAAATGAAACTTCCAGCAATCTGCAAGAACTCCGACATTGATCTGCTTCCTTCCGACGGTAGGCCAGATCAGCATCGGACTCCGAGGGTTGCTCCCTTCCTCCGCGTCGTCGATTTTCCTCACCAACCCGTCCAGCGACCTCCAGCTCTCCTTCGCCGACGCGACTTTCATCAGCGATACGTAGACCTGTAAATGGATCGGTGTAATACCCCGGAAAATCCAAATTAAATTCCGTGGTTTTTTTAGAAATGATTTCACGATAGTAGGAGCGAGTACGAAGCTTGGAAAAGTTGTGGAATTAGTTCGAACGATTTTATTTTCGAAAACGAACGTTTTTAGGGGGTCAACAAAGTTGACTTTTTATACGTTCAAAATTTGGGAAAACTTCCTTCATGAAAGTTGTAGAGCTCGTCGATACGAGTTCGTGGACATGTGGAACGCAATATTCGGAGTTCGTATGATTAAGTTATGAATATTTGAAAATTGGGAATTTTCTATAAATAGGAAAAATATCTGATTTTTTTCATTAAGGACAAAAAATTTGTTTTTTTGCGGAATAGTCCCCCCTCTCTCTCTCTCTCTCTCGCGCAAAACCCTCCCCACCCTTGCCGACCCGCCGACCCGACCCGACGCCAGCGGCGCCGTCGCTCTTCCTCCGGCCACGACCCGGCCCTCCCCGAGGTCGCCTCGAGCCGCCCAGCCGCTCCCTGCCACCGCCTTGCCCCGACGCTGCCCCCAGATGGAGATCGAAGACACCCCAGCTAGGTGAACCCGACCCGACCGGAAAACCATTTTTCCGGCGTTGCATGGGCCGATCGTCCCCATTTTCGTGATCTCCTCCTCATGCTGATCATCCCCATGTAAGCCTTTCATCACGATTTTTTGTATAGAACGCTAGATCATGGTTTGACTTTTTCGACGTCCCTGATTTAATCTGGAATCTGATCAGACGCTCCGGATTAATCCAACTTCAACGCTTGATCTAGGACGATCTAGGCCAAACCAGACTTAGCTCCAGGTATGGAAGTCGATCACCCTTTCATTTTGAACCAGTTTGTAGTTGGTCACTTTGCCATCTGAGGTGGTTGACCGGCGTTGACCGCCGCGTTGACCGCCCACTGACCACCGCTTGTGGCGGCGCATCAGACCATATTTCGAGTTTTCATTATCTAGGCGATGATCTATGCATCCATACGAGCGTTTTGATATATAACATGGTCATGTTAGAAAAGGTTGATAAATAGTGGATTTACGTTTTGACGTTACTATTTAACGTTTTTACGTTTATCTTCGGTTTACGATCTGTGAAGATCTGACCATCGGTTTTGCTTCAATTTTGGATATGTTGATCGTATGACTGTCCCGGTGACCTTGTGAGGTCACGGGTGAAGATCCGACCGTTGGATCTTCGTATAATTGAGAAATAGTGATTCGGAAGGCGATTCGTGAGAATCTGACCGTCGGATTTTCATATAATTTTGTGGAGATGTTAGTAAAGGCGATTCAGGAAGATCTGACCGTTGGATCTTCGTGATATTTTTGGAGGATGATCCTAAAGGCGATCCGTGAGGATCCGACCGTTGGATCATCATTAAATTCAGATCCGACCGTTGGATCATCGTTTAATTTGAATCTGAGCGTTGGATCGTCGTTTAATTACATATTTGAGTTGTTGGCTAAGTCAAGATCATTATTGGACTAGGTGATTGACGGTTTGAGTTGGTGGACGATTGTGGATCGTATTTTGAGCTGAATTGAAGACGCAGCGGGATTATCGAGGTGAGTAAACCTCACGTGGTTCATATTACGAACCCAATATATTTAATTGCTTTATTTTGCAATCATATGAACTATTGTTGGTGTATTAGACATTCCTGTGTGAATGTCTGTATATATATTATTACGTGAAATAATATGTATTGTTGGAGTTGTGTTGAGTTATTGTTGAGAAACAATATATTGTGAGAGGTGTTGAGTTTTATTGTTGGGGAACAATAAATTGTTGTGATCTGTGGAGATCACTAGGTCACGAGGTGACCATGGCATCTATTAGTGAATCACGCTCTCGTACCGGGCTGGTGGTTATTAATAGTATTAAATCGTAATCACGTCTGTGGCCGGACGAGTGGTTACGTTCAGTTAGAGCTCTAGTCTGTCTGCCAAATGTGGAGTGACCTTATGAGTGAAATTGAGAGTAACTCATAAGTGTCAATATATATATGGTAACCTTATGAGGGAAATTGAGAGTAACTCATAAGGGTCTATATATATATATGAGTCTGTCTACCAAATGTTGGGAAATCTTATGAGCGAATTTGAGAGTAACTCATAAGTGTCTATATATATATATGAGAGTGAGAAAGTAACGTGGGTTTGTGGTAGTCTTGAAATCTAATAAATCAACAGTTCTTTCTTGTTTACTCATACTGGCTGTAAAAAGCTTACCGGGTTTTGTGTTGTTGCAACTCCCGGTACACTATTCAAATTGTGTAGCGGGTAATCCTACAGGACAGGAGAACCAGGACGGTGATCGTGCGGTTAGAGCAATTGTTAGAGTTTTACAACAATTGTAAGTTGTGAGGTGTGTTATGCTCATTTGAGCTTTATAATATATTGTGAGAGTGAATTGTAATAATGAACTCGAAGTTTCGAGATTTGGTTTTTTGTAATTGTAATTATTCAGGTTTCGGATTTGAATTTATTATTCAAAATTCGGGGCGTGACAATCGGATTTGGAGCGAATCGACCTAATAAAAAAAGTCAACCCGAACCCGCTCCGTTAACTTGGTGGATCATTGATAGCTCGATCCAAATCCGTATCCACCGGATAAACGGATACCCGATCCGCTAATCCGATCCGTTTATAATTTTAAATATTTTTAAATTTTAAATAGTAATATTAAATTTGTATCATGATACCTCATAAAATATTAATAAATTATTAAAACATCATGAAGAGTATCACCGAAAGTAGAATTACATTATCAAAATATTCCCTACGCCCGATAAATTATGAGAGATGTCAGGAGATGTGTATGAGATTAATTGTGCTTCTACAACCTTCTTAGCTTTTAGGTAAACTAAGCAAAGCCTTTATCAATAATGCTTCTTGGATGATGGACTAATTGACTTTGTTTACGAAGAACGTCCCTTAGGATTTTGCAAAAAAAATTGAATTAAGAAATTATTAATATTTTATATTTTTCAAAAAATAATAACGTATTAAAAAATAATATTTTATTATTATGAAACGGACCGGATCATTAACGGATCGGATCGACCTAAATCCGTATTTGATCCATTAAATAAACGGGTTAACGGATTCGGATTATTAACGGATCAACGGATCAAAATTTTCAATCCAAACCCATCAAATAGCGACGGATCCGGAGCGGGTTCGGATCAAAATCCGGTCCATTTATAGGTCTAGCGACAAGCACTCCTCCGCCGCCTTGGCGTTCATTGGCGACAGGATCGGCCACTTTTTAGCCACGTCGCTCACCGCATCACCAATTGGCCACACTAACCCCTTCACCGCCCTCGGCGACTCTTCCTCCGCCTGGGCGTGGCACGAGCGCTCCTCCACCGCCTCAGCGTGGATCAGGGACTCCTCCGCAATAGCGTGCCTCGAGTGCTCCTCCACCGACTCAGCGTGGATCAGCGAGTCCTCCTTCGCCACGCGCCTCCTCTTTGCACCCTCGGTCAGATCTCTATGCTTTCTTTTGTCTTTGATTCTTGATGAGCCCCAATTACATGTGTTTCTTATGGCTCTGAATTAGTGGGGTGCATTATCTCCAGTGGTCACTAATAATTCTTTGATATGTATTGTGGTTTGGTGGTAAAGCGGTTTGTGTATTGCTATGAAAGTGAAGAGTTTGGTTATCTTTTTCATAACCAGCGTATAATTTAATTAGTGTAAATAGAGTTGACAATGGTTCGTTTCTACAACTAGATGTGTTAGAAGTCTGCATCTAGGCGTTTTTTTTCCTGCATGCTTAGCTCTATAGAGTGAAGAGTCTGCTAACTGTTTGTGGTCGACACTATCTTATGGTGCAAGCTTATCCAGTCATCTTGTTTTATCTAAGAGTATGAAATTCTTTTTGATCATATTTTGTATGAAGCATAAGTGAAACTTATAGCTTAAAGTATGAATGTTTTCACCTTTAGGAATTGGTTTTGCATTAGTTTTATGATAATGCATGTATTGGTATTGGATTCATTTAGCAGACATGGTTTGCATCAAGTTAATTTGTAATTGAAATTATCTAATAGGGTGATGAGAGTAATATTTACTATGTTTTTAATGCATTTCTCTCTACATTTTACTTAGTTATTTTCTTAACAATATCATTTCTAACTTAGTTTTCTTTTTTAGGTACTTTTGAGTCTAGAAATGGAAGGCAAGGAGTTATATGCACAGAAATGAAGTTTTCCCAGTTCTACTAGGAAAAGGAATCCCAGTTGAAGTAGGAATCCTAAGTCAACTAGGAGTGAGCTCGAAAAAATGATGTTTAGAAATAAGAAATGACAGAGTCCCAATTGGACTGGGAAACCTGATCACATTAGGAATCATGATGGTACTAGGAGACCTGGGAAGACTAAGAGATGTTGTGGCTTTAAGATGACTCAAGATTGTTCAAGAATGTTCTAGAATGCACAAGAATGGCGTCACATATAAAGATGGGCTTCAAAAATGTCCAATTGAAAAAGACTGGCCCAAAGATTGAAGCATGTGACTTGCACATGAGTCTCTAGAATCATCTATGACGTCTTGGAGAAGTTTGATTCCCATAAATATTGCTTTTGTTATGAGAAATAAAAGGAATATCTAGAAGATTCAGCAATGCATCAAAAAGGGAGAGTTTTGGAGAAAATCTACTTCGTGCGAATTATGGAAAAGAAAATAAAGAGAATATTGATTCAGGTTTCCTGATTGGATACGAGTTGAATGAAGACCATTTTGATGGAAGATACATAATAATTTCGGCAAGAAGATTACATAGAAGATTCAAGATTGTTCTCTACTTCTCATGGAATATTTTGATTGGTTGAATGATGTCATGAAAGTAGATTTCGATCTTGATACCCAAGATAGTCGTGCACTATATATAGGGAGGTTTGTGAAGATGTTTTACACACCACAAAATTCTGAATCAAAATACACAAACTCATCTCCTTCTCTTCTCAATATTTTGGCGACTTCATAAATCTTCAAAGTTCAAGACCGTGAAGCATCTCCATCTCCATTCAAGCATCCTGTCATGAGCCACCATTCATTCCACCACCTTTGAAGCTTCTTGCGTTCTTGAAGGATTCAAAATTGTAACCTTGAACATCTTATTTTGTTTTCAGTTTTTCTTTGTAAAACGGTTTCGATTTTTAATCTTATTTGGATTTCGATTCTTGTTTTGGTTTTATGATTTGTAATTTCATGATTGGATGAAGTGTTGAATTTAGATATGTAGGTTTCGAATAC
Organism: Rosa rugosa; assembly: GCF_958449725.1. NCBI lineage: Eukaryota > Viridiplantae > Streptophyta > Magnoliopsida > Rosales > Rosaceae > Rosa > Rosa rugosa. The sequence continues at coordinate 48,600,649 of NC_084820.1, read as the reverse complement.
TATGAAGCATGTTTTAGGTTTTAGATTTTCAAAATAAAAATTGTGATTTCATATATGTTAAGCATGTTTGTTGGTTTTGTGCGAATAACCCATCGTTTATGTGTTAATTGATCTTAGGATGCATACTTTGATTGATGAGCACGTAATTGAATCCATATTAAGATGTGCTAGCGTTCTAGGTCTCAATAATTAAAGTGAAAAACCTATAAATACTTAGGTGAATTAACAATGAGTCTTGCATGCTTGATTATCATTTTAACTTGTGTTCTTGGCTTGAATTGATCAAACTTCCATATGTGGTTAATGCGTTGATTGTGTTCTTGTTAGTGATTAGCTACCACTAGTAATTGCATGCTTAATAGGGTTAACTGTAGTGCGTTCATCTAGTTAATTTAATTAAGGGAAATAAAAAAGACTTTGTATGCGTTCATCTCTGTTCTTGATTGATTCCTTGCTATGACATATTTTGATTCGTAATTTGATTTTTGAAACCTTGCCAACGTGTTAGTAGTAGTTAACTATATCTATTTTCGTTTCATTCATATAATTCTATCTTGATTCTTTGTTTGATGTGTCACATGTATATAATTAGTTGTTAAATTAGAATTAAAATCTAAAAATCTCCTTTTCTTTGTATTTTTGTAAATATTGTATATATATTCTTTGTTCATTTGTCTAACGTTTTATTTTTCAGGAATTAATAAGGCCCTAATCCCCGGTTGAGAACGATCCCTACTTATTCTTTCTACATTGATAGGGTTTTAAATTAAGCACTAAGTTTTGTGCAGGTCATAGGGTATTGGTTCAACATGTATATTAATTTTGTAAAGAAAAATATTCAACATGAGTGGACATCCTATTCAAGTTGTAAATGTCTTAGAAATTGTTTTTGCTTAACTGGATGCGTGTTGGTATTTTGAAATTGGTCAAAAATGATTCTTCCAAAATTTTCGGCTTTTGCTTCATTTACGCTCTTTGTTCTTGATGACTGCAACTGTTTCTTTAAACTTTGATCTTCTTTCCTTAAGTGGCTTATGCAGATTCTACTTGCTTGGGTTTTCTTTACAATGACCGCAATTAGTTCTTTAAAGTTTAGTTTTCCTTCTTTAGAGCCGTAGTGTGGTTGATTCTGCAGATTCTAGTTGTTCATAAAAAGTAGTTTTTATTGTTTTGTTATTATTTTATGTAAACGTATTAATAATGACTATCGAATTGTGCGAGGCCAGCCGCTCTCCCTCGTGTTGCGCCACGAGTCGGTCGACCACTTGGCCCGGATGGTTTACCGTTCATTGGGCCACTCTTTGCTCCTAGGGTTCACCCCCCTTGTTACTGGTCCTGAGGCCGTGCGGTCACTGATGCCACTTTCCGCATTCTTCGCCTACAGGTATAGCATTTCAAAATTATTTAAATTTAAATTATGTGAGCAATATTTGAAGTGAAGACATAGTCACCTGTATAATATTGTAGGATATTGTTCCACATGCTCGTCCTCATTCTGCGCCACGGGGGGCTGGTCGACCACTGGGTCTGGACGGTTTACCATTCATTGGGCCATTGTTTGCTCCTAGAGCTCACTCTCTAGTTTTTTATGATGAGGGCCTTTTGGTCACTGATCCTATTTTTGTGCCACGCATTCTTCGTCTTCAGGTATAGCGTTTAGTTTATTGTGTTTCCGCACTTTAGTTTATTTTTGCAACAAGTCTTCTGAAAGAATTATCTTACATTTTTTAAGGTGTTTGTTTTTCCTCCTTTTCGATGATATGTTGTCTAATATGCTAGCTACAGCAATACTCAGGCATTTTGATTCTTAAATCTTAATTAATGAAAATTTTGTATTCAATTAATTTGTGTTTTTTGTGTGTTCCAAGTTACTGATCTTAGTACTCTAGTAGCTCGAGAGTCAGTTCCCAATTCCCATTAAACTAGCTGTGTTAGAACATAGGAATTGATTATAGCTACGCTGAATGTGGGGGTTTACTAGTAAGTTGATTAAGGAAATAGTTCAGTACTCTTTATGGCATAGAAGCATCTCTCTCTAAAAAGTATTTTCTAGAAATGGTAAAAGGTAGAATTTCAGATGAGTACTTATTATACTCTTACCTAAAGCTCACCTCCCCTTAGGAATAGTAACTCTCTTAGGAATATTGCCTTTACGTTTTTGCCCTCACTGTTTCTCGTGTGCTTTTCCGCCTTTTCCCTTATTCCCTCATCTAAATGTTTATCTCCTCTTCGATCTCTTTTTTTTTTTTTTTTTTTTTTCAGTTTGGGGGTTGGTTTTGTCACAGCCAGAGCTGTAGAACAGCTGAGTGAAAGAAAAGGATAGAAAGTTGGGAACGATTTCAAACTGGAGGTGAAGTACATCGCTTTTGGTTTTTGGGTTAACATCTTTTCAGAATTGCATTGATAGAAGCAGGAGAGTGTCAGGTCAGTTGCCCTCTCTCAATTTTTCTTTTCCCAGGTTTAATTTATGGAAGATCCCAATTTTGTATTTCTACGGTCTCAAATCCCTAGCTTTGTTAATTAAACAGTTTGGTTATTGGGTTTAGGGTTCATGAATATAAAAAAAAAAAACGTTGCTTTCATTGTGGTGCATACTAATACTGTTGAATTGAAGTCAAATTCCTAATCTTAAAATGGGTCAACTATGCAAGTTCTTTCAAGGGGAAATGATCATTTACCCAATTTCAGCTTAAAATTGCCCACTTGCTCCACTAACAGTTTTTTAACCTCATTTACCCAAAACACTGTAAGGGATTATTTCCCTAATACCCAATTAATTCTTTTTTTATTCTTTTTATTTATTTTTGGGACTTTTTTGCCCTCTCCTTCTTTCTCACTTAGAGAGAGAAGTCATCCTCCACCTTGCTGTGCTCCGGTGACCAGTGGTCGGCCGCGGTCTCCGGTGACCCGAGTCTCGCGTCCAGTGACCGGAATCTGACAACCAGTCACCGGAATCCCGAATCCGACTGCCGGACTCCGGTGACCGGATTCCGACGTCTGATTTTATTACCCCCCCAATAATACTTAGTAATCATATTATTGACCCCAATAATCATATTATTGCTCCCCAATAAACTTGTTATTGGGATCAATAATTAGTGAAAAATGAAAATGTTTCGAATTTGAAAGCTTTCGGAGGTTTATCCAAATAAATAATTTTATTATTGCCCTCCAATAATTTTATTATTTCCCCAATAAACATTTTATTGCCCCTCAGTAATCTTATTATTGCCTTCCAATAATCTTATTATTGCCCTCCAAGAATCATATTATTTGCCCTCAAGTGAATTGCATAAACTCCCAAAACCAAAATGAATACACTACAGACACAATTGATCAACTTATATGTTCAATTGTACATGTTCACTTTTTTTTCTTTTTTTTCCCTTCCCCATTCCGGAAGCTCACAGTATACCAAAAAAAAATAAAAATTCTATGGGCACCCAGAAATTGCTCTGGACACCCACCGGAGTGTGAGGCCGGCAATTCGGGTCTCTTCTGATCGAGGCTCTGGGTTCTCTGAGGCGAAGGCTTGGAAGTTGACGAGGACTTTGAGGTGGAAATGGGGTTGGGCTTCGATTGGGGAGGTTTCGAGGCGCAGCCGACTCCTCCTCCTTCGCTGCTGTCCCATAATTTGCTCTGGGCACCAGATCGGATCTACAGGGGATGAAATTGTTATGGGAACTTCGTCGACAGCCGTCAGGTGGGTGGATAAAGATGGTCGACGATGGCAAAGCGGCGATCGGAGAGGTCAGAGAGGTCGATGGTGGGGATTGGTTGGGCGTCGATGATGGCAGAGCGGCGATCGGAGTGGAGGTCGGAGAGGTCGATGGTGGGGATTGGTTGGGCGACGGGTCGGGTCGTCGGTGAGGGGGATGGAGGAGAGACCCGAGTCTGGAGAGAGAAATCGGTGAGAGGGATGGAAGGGGGGAGAGAGAGAGAGATGTGTAATTTATTAATTAAAATGAGGGTAATAATGTCAATAGATGTTAGATTGGGTAAGTGGGATTAAAAAACTCTTAGTGGAGTAAGTGGGCAATTTTGAAGCTGAAATTGGGTAAGTGGTCACGGCCCCTTCTTTCAATGGTCTTGAAACATTTGATGACTAAAAAATTGTTTTATTTTTTTACCAGTGATGAACTTCCAACTTTTATGTTTGATAATGAAAACTATAAACTCATTTTTTTTTTAAAACTCAATTAAGGCAGGGAGCTCATTATGTGATTCATTTTGGAACAAATTGACCAACATTGGATTTGCCTTCATCCTCATCTACTTCTTTGTGAACATAACAGGTCATTTTAGTTGTATTCATGTGTAATTGTATAGCTGCTATATGAGTTGGGTGGCATTACATCTCTAGAGTTTGAAAAGATATATGCAGTCAATTATATGGCAAAGTTAGCTCTTTGCTTTATTTCAGCAACCTTGATTGTATATCACTTTCTTCACATGTTAGGAAGTTAGAAATAAAGTGGATACATATGTGTTATGAAAATATTAAACACACCTGGAATGACTATTATTCAGTTGAAAGGTTGTCGCATTATCAAATTCAACTTACAACTTCCAAGTATTTGGCCTCATTCTAAAAAAAAATATTAAAAAATATATTTGCATGTTCTTTGAACTTCTATCCATCCTTGAGAACTTACAAATTGACATGATACATTTTTCATCTACTGCAGTTTCTCAATAAACAGATGATAATTGTTATATGGATTAAATTCAGTTTACTCCCTTGAACTTTGGCCTAAAATCAGATTGGTCCCTCTTTCTGAAAATCGATTACGTCGGTCCCTATACTCTCAAATGACATCACCCGAGTCCAAAATTTGAACTTAACTCGAAACATGACGTCATGTGCTGAGTTGGAGCCGACATAGGGGCCCACTTTTCTGACTTTAAACCCTACAATGAGGGCAAAATAGACATTTCTAATTTTTTTTCTCTTTTTTTTTAAAATTCTCTCTCTCTCTCTCTCTCTCTCTCTCTCTCTCTCTCTCTCTCTCTCTCTCTCTCTCTCTCTCTCTCTCTCTCTCTCTCTCTCTCTCTCTCTCTCTCTCTCTCTCTCTCTCTCTCTCTCTCTCTCTCTCTCTCTCTCTCTCTCGTAGCCCTCAAGGCCCAAGCTCCAATGAGCCTAGAAGGAGTCTCAGCCTCACCCCCATCGCCAAATCTGCTAGCGCCGCCACCATGAATGTCACCGCCACCGCCTACTTGGTTGCCACCGCTACTGCCACATTGGTCGTCACGCTCACCACAAAACCTGCCTCCGAGACTAGGACCACCACTCCAGTCACCAAAACCAATCTGCGCAAACAAAGAACGATCTGGGGAGACCCAAACACTCTTCTGTCACCAACCATCATCATCATCCCCTACAGTGATACCACCACCAACAACATCGCCCATTGTATGGACGCCAACCTCTAGCACCAGCCGAAAACCTGAGAGCCCAATTCTCTGATCAAACCAACCCGAGTCTAAGGAATCTTGCAGCCCCCCGTCGACAGCGTCACCATGCCCAAATGCTGCATCGAAGAGGAGAGTGGACTCAACGACAACGAAGAGGAGAGTGGACTCGGCGCCGTGGCTCTGCAGCGACGAGTTACCTCGTGTTCGAAACAGGTGCGCGATTCCTCTCTGCTCGCTAAACCTAGGGTTTGATTGGGTGGTGGTGGCGGAGATGGTGGTGAACTCGGCGTCTTCAAGGCTGATAGGGTGGTTGGTGTCCACTGAGTGGACTCGGAGGAAGAACATTGCGAATCGCTGAGTCGACTCACACGGGGAAGAGAGAGAAGCGCGACAGTGTTTATGGTGGCTTGATGGCACGTCTTAAAAGATGCACAACTTAAACCTTGCACTCAAACATCATCGTTGGTAATATAGTGATCAAGCAAGGGTCATTACCCGCTGAAGATTGTTTCTAAACTGCTAATCAAAAATCACAAACTACTCTAAACTATGCTACTGAACAGTTAACGAAAATAAATTAAGTAACTAATCTAGACTCAATGGAATTTTCTGAAACTTTTACAGGACACTAAAAACACATTGAAAAACAAGTACACAAAATTTCAAAACAATTGGAGTTGATTTGCTATATGAAATAATTCACGTAAAACTGAACACAGAAAGCTAATCAAACAGAAACAGATTTTATAAGATTCTAAAACTGTTAATAGAAACAAAGCTAAGGACTCATTCTCTACCACCGAACATATTCATTCATATCAAAGCTCAGTTATGGAATTCTAATTCTCAATTGAATTTACCCGAAATTAACTCACAAGCTCGAGTTAACCCATTACCCTTTCTTAGTTCCTCGTTAAGTGAATACAAGCTCACCACTTAATCTATTTTCGAATATGCAACCTAGACACAAGCTCGCTAAGTTTAACATATCAAAATCATTAAGCAAGAAAAGGGTTTGGATAAATCTAGGGTCACAAGTACGTTGGTAGTCTTGCTAAACCTATGGTTTGAGTCACATGTAATTCGTGAAAACATTTTGCTACTCAATTGGAATGAACACAAGACATATACGAATCTAGTGTTACTCCTAGCATTAGAATCCTAACTTATTCATTTAGTTGCGCACCTAAGCAAATAAGTAAAGATTCATCTTGTAGATACGGTGAATCAAACACTCAATTGACAATATAGAAAACCAAAAACTGAATTATTAATATGAATTGAACATGTTCGGGGCTTTGAAATCGCCCCTAGCTACAAAAGTATTTAGCTAGACATAGTTATGATGAAAACAAAAACTAGAAGAAAAGAAAAGGAAGAGATGATAGCTGGATGATGGCAGAAGGGGTGTCGTTCTTTCTCCTCTTGTGCTGCAGACATAAGTCTAAACTAAATGTCTCTCTCTATCTTCTGCTCTCCCCTTCTCTGTTCTGCCGTTCTCTTCTGCTCTCCCCTCTATTTATCTAGTCATATAGTGCTCCTAGCACTAGTTATTGCAGCTGGAAATATTGCTCCTAGCACTAGTTATTGCAGCTGGAAATATTTCTTTCATATAGTGCTCCTAGCACTAGTTATTGCAGCTGGAAATATTGCTCCTAGCACTAGTTATTGCAGCTGAAAGTGTTTCTTTTTCAAAGATGGATGGCTGCAACTTTTCAAGTTAGGTGTGCTGCCACTTCAGATTCTCGGAATGTCTGACCTTGCTGTACTAATTCGGCCATAACTTTTTGTACAAAAATGATATGGACAAACCGTTAAAAGTTCTGGAAACTAGACATCCAAGGCTTTCCAACCATATAAAGCTCACTTTCTCACTCGCTCTGAGCTGTTCTCAGTTTTATTTTGAAGTTGACTGATCTGCACAGGCAGATTTGCTGATTTGGCTTCTTTTCTTCTACTTTGCTCCATAACACCTACAAAACATAAAAATAAAGTAAATGACTCAAATAGATGGAAAACTAGCTAAGAAAACATGAAGAAATTAATATGGAATCATGTATATTTATGAGCTTATCAAATTCCCCCACACTTATCTCTTGCTAGTCCTCGAGCAAAACAAAAGAAACTAATTAGAAAAAACACAAGAACCTAATGTCTTCCAAACATCTCAGAGAACTTACAATGCCCACAAGTATGATCCTCAAAATTTGAATAGTCATATATCAGAATTCAGAACTTCACTTAGAGGCTAATTTATTTTGATAACCATCATGCTCAAAGTATAATGCAGGGACAATCAAACCCACGCAACAAATGAGAACCAACTTCCTCATGGTTCAAACAAGAAATTCACTTAATTTCTCACAGAGATGCTCTCAATTCTTTTCACTCATGATTTTCTGACTCAGCGCACACAATCCTAAGTATTTCTACGTGAGAGAATTGATAATATAATGACAACAAAAAGCTCACGTAGATAACAGGACAAAGAAGGCTCTTTCTGAATATATTATTTTTTTTTTTAGATTTCACGAATGATACTAGCATAAGACCAAATGAACCCAAGCCATAGGCTCATCTCCATGCACAAATCTCCACAGACCAACTGCCGTCCCCAATGATCAAATAGGTCTTTTATTCAGGGTTATAATGGGGCCAATGGTAAAGGTTAAAAGAAAGAAAGGATAGGGAATAACAAAGATCCTAAAGAACTTAGTGGAGCACTAGAAGAACATAAGAGATAACAACTTGTGAAACTCCTCTAGGTAATCAATCTTCGAACACATGAAGCAAGAATTTTTTTTTTTTTTTTTTCAAGGCCAGATGTCATTTGCTTGGGCCTTTGCTTCATTCTAAACCTTTCTTCTAACACTTGTGAAATAGGACAAAGGTCAAATTTTCTTGAACAGGCCTTCAACTCAAAATAAACTCCTTATTCACAAAGGGGGACTAAAATCCATACACAAATTTTTTTTTTTATTTTTTTTTATGGACAAGTCTCACCCCCACACTTGCTTGCAAAAGTACCTCGAACATAAGTATCTCTCTAAAGATTGCTCCACTAATTCATTAGGATAGGGTAAGGATACATCTATACTAAGCTTAGGGTTACGGAATTTGTGGTGATGAAACAAAAGGTTCAATGTAGGCTCAACGGGGTTAACTAGGGGATTGCACAACTTGTGTGCCTAAGGGGACACAGGTTTAATTTGGCTATGGTGGTAAATCCTAGTGCCTATATCCCTTCAAAGGTTCAAACATTAGATTGGCAAAAAGTTTCGACAGGCATGAAAGATGAGTTCTAGCATTCTCTAGTTACATTAAAAGCTGCGGTCAATATGCATAGTCAAGATGAAACGACATGTGAAATCAACAAACCCTCGTCAAGAAAATAGGATGATCTAATAAAGTCACTCAGAAAAGAAAAGCACATATACAGGATCAAACGCTCACAAGGGTAGAAATTAAGTTCAACTTGTCCTAGCATGCATCAATCAATTCTCAAGTATCACATTAGCCTAACCATCAATGCATTTTTGTCAAGCAAAATAATCATAAAAATCCATTAGCAATTACTTGAAATCAAGAATCTGACATATGCTTGTAATCATCTTGTGACCATAGTAAATTTCTGAAAAGTTCAGACTCATGATACTGTTTGGAAGAACCCTAAAGACTCAACAAAGAATAAACCTAAGAACTAGACTCTTTTTTTTTTTTTTTTTTTTTTGGGTAACAAAAAGTTCAAATTCCTTCCCCCCACACTTAAACTAAACATTGTCCTCAATGTTTGATCTAGAATTAATCATGCAACGGTATAGTTAAGTATAGAAGGAAAGACAAAAGCACAACAAAAACAAATATAGTTAAGAAGAGTGGAGAATGCTCCCTCATGTAGACCTCCCAATGCTCTGATCTTTGGACACCGACCTCAAGGTTATAAGCTTTGAATCTCTAGTGTACGTTCCATGCCAAATGCGCACAATCTTCCTCTTCCATTCATTGGGTTGCCTCCCAAGAAGCGCTTGGTTTAACGTCCTCAGCCGGACGAGGCAATTCTTCAATCTTCTTGTGACACTGGTTCGTGAAGGGGCATTACTTCCACATTTTGCATCACAAAAGGCTCATAATAGATCTTCAGTCGATGTCCATTTACCTTGAATATTTTGTTGGTTTTTTCACTACGAATCTCGACTGCACCATGAGAGAAAACATTAGTAATAACAAAAGGACCAACCCAACGAGAGCGCAGTTTACCTGGAAACAATTTAAGGCGAGAATGGAAGAGAATAACTTTTTGTCCTACAACAAAAGTTTTCCTTGTGATCATTTTGTCATGAAACGCCTTTGTTTTCTCCTTGTATATTCTTGAACTCTCATAGGCATCATTGCGTATTTCCTCAAGCTCATTCAATTGCAGCTTTCTTTGCTCACCAGCCGCATCCAAGTTCATATTGCACCGCTTCACTGCCCAATATGCCCTATGCTCCAACTCAACCGGAAGGTGACACGGTTTTCCATAGACCATTCTGAATGGTGACATCCCAATTGGTGTCTTGTAAGCTGTTCTATATGCCCATAATGCATCATCAAGTCGCAAGCTCCAATCTTTCCTATTCGGATTCACGGTCTTTTCCAAAATTTGCTTTACCTCACGGTTAGAAACTTCTGCTTGGCCACTTGTTTGAGGATGATACGGCGTTGAAACCTTATGTGTGATGTTGTATTTCCTCAACAATGCCTCAAATGATCTATTGCAAAAGTGACTTCCTCCATCACTGATGATAGCTCTTGGCGTTCCAAATCTAGTAAAGATGTTAGATTTAACAAAATCTACAACAACTTTAGAATCATTAGTCCGGGTGGCTTTAGCTTCCACCCATTTGGAAACGTAATCAACAGCTAAAAGAATGTAAAGGTTACCATACGAGGACAGAAAAGGTCCCATGAAATCTATGCCCCAAACATCAAAAAGTTCAACAACAAGAATAGGAGTTTGTGGCATTTGGTTTCTAGCACCTAAATTACCTGTTCGTTGACAACGATCACATGACTTGCAAAACTCAAATGCATCCTTGAATAAGGTAGGCCAATAAAATCCACTCTCAAGTACCTTGAGAGCCGTCCTTTTTGCTCCAAAATGACCACCACATGCATAGGAATGACAAAAAGTAAGAATAGAGAGAAATTCAGAGTTAGGTATGCACCTTCTTATCAACTGATCCGCACAATGTTTCCATAAGTAAGGATCATCCCACACATAATACTTGGCAGTCTTGGTAAGCTTGTCCTTTTGAGCCTTTGTAAAATCATCCGGAAACTTCTTGGTTACTTTGTAGTTGACGATATCTGCATACCAAGGTTCCAAAATTTCTAAGTGAAAAAGTTGCTCATCCGGAAAACTTTCATGCAAAGGCAATAGATCCTCCTCTGCATTTGAACCATTTACAAGTCGACTTAGGTGATCTGCTACCACATTCTCACTTCCCTTCTTATCCTTGATTTCCAAATCAAACTCTTGTAAGAGAAGCATCCACCTAATAAGTCTCGGCTTTGCATCCTTCTTTGTAAGAAGATACTTCAAAGCTGCATGGTCAGAAAACACAATCACTTTAGTACCAATTAAATATGAACGAAATTTCTCTAAAGCGAAAATAACAGCTAAAAGTTCCTTCTCTGTAGTTGAATAATTCAACTGAGCATCATTAAGAGTCCGAGATGCATAGTAGATAACATGTGAAAGCTTGTTCACACGTTGGCCCAAAACAGCACCTACAGCATAGTCAGAGGCGTCACACATTAGCTCAAAGGGCAAATTCCAATCTGGAGGAGTGATGATAGGTGCTGTGGTTAACAACTCCTTAAGTTTCTCGAAAGCTTTCTTGCATTTCTCATCAAACTCAAATGCCACTTCCTTTTGTAACAACCTACATAAGGGTCTTGATATTTTTGAGAAGTCCTTGATGAATCGCCTATAGAAACCTGCATGTCCAAGAAAAGAACGAACCTCTCTCACACTTGTGGGAGAGGGTAAGGAACGTACAAGATCTATTTTTGATTTATCAACTTCTATGCCCTTAGCAGAAATAACGTGCCCTAAAACAATACCTTGATCAACCATGAAATGGCATTTTTCCCAATTTAAAACAAGGTTACTTTCAATGCAACGATTAAGCACAAGAGATAGATTATCCAAGCATTTATCGAAAGAATCACCATAAACACTAAAATCATCCATGAATACTTCTATGATGTTTTCGACAAAATCTGAAAATATACTTACCATACATCTCTGAAACGTTGCAGGCGCGTTACAGAGTCCAAAAGGCATCCTCCAGTATGCAAAAGTCCCAAAAGGACAAGTGAATGTTGTCTTTTCTTGATCCTCCGGAGCAATAGCAATCTGATTGTAACCTGAATAGCCATCAAGAAAGCAATAATGAGAATGACCAGCTAACCTTTCGAGCATCTGATCAATAAAGGGTAGTGGAAAGTGATCCTTGCGAGTTGTTGTGTTTAATTTTCGATAGTCAATACACACCCGCCACCCAGTTTGCACACGTGTAGGCACTAGCTCGTTGTCTTCATTCTTCACAACTGTGATACCAGATCGTTTAGGAACTACCTGCACTGGACTCACCCATTTGCTATCTGAGATGGGGTAGATCACACCCACATCTAGCAACTTTAGTACCTCCTTCTTTACCACCTCCATCATGACAGGATTCAAACGACGTTGAGCTTCCCTTGTTGGTCTTGAACCTTCCTCAAGAAGTATTCTATGCATGCAAGTTGCCGGGCTAATGCCTTTTATATCTGCTATGCTCCATCCAATAGCGGTCTTGTACTCCTTGAGCACAAGAATCAACTTTTCCTCCTCTAATTCTGTGAGGTTTGAGGCAATGATCACAGGTAGTGTTTCTTCCTCTCCCAAAAATGCATATTTCAAGTGATCCGGTAGCGGTTTAAGCTCTAACTTGGGGGCCTGCACCACAGAAGGCAACAACTTTTCAGTAGATAAAGGAAGAGAAGTGAAATCATTGGAATTACCTCCAAACCGTGGTAATGACTCAAGGGCAGCCACAGTTTCCTCAATATCCTCCCTCAACTCAATGTTCCTTTTTGAGTTCTTTGATGTTTCAAACTGTAAGCTTTGAGAGATAGTGGTTTCCAATGCATCCTCACTTATGACTTCAAAGAATTTCTGAGCTAAATCATCAAGAATGTCAATAGAAAAACAAGAATGCAACTCACTAGGATACCTCATAGCTTCAAAGACGTTGAAGCTTATTATGTCACCATCGAACTCCATTGTCAAAGTCCCCTCATAAACATCAATCTTAGTTCTAGCGGTTCTCATGAAAGGTCGGCCTAGAAGGATGGGTGTAGATGTAGATGATGGCTCTTCATCCATCTCTAACACATAAAAGTCTGCTGGAAAGATTAAATCATTTACCTGCACCAAAACATCTTCCAACAAACCTTTGGGATATGCATTAGAACGGTCAGCCAATTGAATAACAACACCATCTTTTTTTATTTCACCAAGACCTAGAGATGCATAAACTGAATAAGGCATGACATTTATAGATGCACCTAAGTCTAACATAGCACGCTCAAACCTGGTGTTACCCATTGTGATGGGAATAGTGAAGCTACCGGGGTCCTTACACTTCGGTGGAAGTTTTTGTTGGAGCACTGCTGAAACATTCTCACTAACCTTCACAGTCTCATTCCCATTTAACCTCCGCTTGGTAGTGCAAAGCTCTTTTAGAAATTTGGCATATTTTGGGACTTGCTTTATTGCATCTAAGAGCGGTATGTTCACTTGGACTTTCCGGAATGTTTCCAAGATCTCCTTTTCAAGTTCCTCTTTCTTTGATTTAGCAAACCTACGCGGAAAAGGAAGACATGAAGTAGTCAAACTTGGAACTGCATTACTAACCTTAGAATCTCTCAAACCCGTGGGTTTAAGGGCTGCCTTTGATGTATTTATGTGATTAGGGGGCTGCCCTAAATTGTCCAAGCACTCATGGTTGTCCTCCTTTGCTACTGTAGCTTCTCCTTGCTCCTCCTCATTATTCATGGCCCTTCGAACTCTTTTTTGCACTCTTGGCTGCTCCAAAACTTCTTTCCCACTTCTTAAGGTCACAGCACTAGCATTCTCAAACCCCCCTTTTGGATTGATCACAGTCTGACTAGGGAGCTTTCCTTGTTGGTGTTGTTGTCCAATTATGTTTGCTAGTTGACTCACTTGACGCTCAAGATTCTCGATAGATTTATCTGTTTTCTGTTGAAAAGATTGTTGAGAGTTAGCTAAAGAAGCAACTAAATCCTCAAGAGACTTACTTGGAGCTTGTTGTTGAGGATGAGGTTGATAAGATGTTTGCGGTCTAGCTTGATAGAATCCAGGTGGGCGATTGTAATTGCTTCCTTGAGGTTGCAAGACATTGTCATTATTGCTCCACCTAAAATTCGGATGATCACGCCACCCTGCATTATAGGTATTAGAGAATGGATCATATTTTGGCCTTTGCTGCCCTTGAAATCCAACCGCATTAGCTTGCTCAAAACCATTTTGCTCCATCAATGACGGACATGTATCAGAAACATGTCCCACCATTGAGCACACACTGCATACTTGCTTTGGAGCGATCACAACCTGTTTCACAAGATTAGTTAGGTTAGCTAATTGTAATTCAATATTAGAATTAGTACTTACCTCTTTGACGCTCTTAAGTGATAGCTCATCCCTTCCTCCAAATTGCCGAGTATTTCCAGCTATGTTCTTTAATAATGCTCTAGCAGTAGTTTGAGTCTTGTCCATGAATGCTCCCCCACTTGCTGCATCAAGCATCACACGATCTGTGCCACACAGTCCTTCATAGAAATATTGTATGAGAAGGTGCTCTGATATTTGATGATTAGGACATGAGGCAACCAAGCACATGAATCTCTCATAGTATTCTCCAAAAGACTCTCCATGCATTTGCCGAATTGCACATATATCCTTCCTTATGCTTGCGGCCTTCGTGGCTGGAAAATATTGCTCAAGGAATGCTTGTTTCACTTGATTCCATGTGGTAAGTGATCCGGAAGGCAAATTGTAAAGCCATTCCTTAGCCTTACCCTCCAATGTAAATGGGAAGGCCCTTAACATAACATGGTTTTCATGGATAGTTGCTGGCTTCATTCCTGAACATACCACATGTAGCTCCTTAAGATGCAAGTTGGCATCTTCTGTTGAGAAGCCATGAAACTTAGGCAAATAGTGAATCATGCCGGACTTTAGCTCAAATCCTCCAGCCTCATTTTGATTTGGATAGGCGATGCACAAAGGTTGTTGTTCTACATCAGGAGTTGCCAACTCTCTCAAAGTACGATTGGCCATGTCTTCTTGCCTCTGTTCTTCCTCTTCCCCGGAACTCAAGTGTGGTGGGGATGGTGGTGGCAAGGATGCCGGTGCTCGCGTTTCCTTGATTGTCCTTCGAAACTCTCTAAGTGTGAGTTCAAGCTCAGGATCATACTCAGCAAGATCAAGGCTCTTATTCCTCCGAGTATGCATGCACAATAAGAGGTATCTAAGACAGAAAAATAAAATAAAAGCAACTAAGTTAATAACCCAATGAAACAGAAAAATAAGACAAACAAAATAGATTAGCTATTTAGGAAAAACAATCCCCGGCGTCACGGCGCCAAAAATTGGCACGTCTTAAAAGATGCACAACTTAAACCTTGCACTCAAACATCATCGTTGGTAATATAGTGATCAAGCAAGGGTCATTACCCGCTGAAGATTGTTTCTAAACTGCTAATCAAAAATCACAAACTACTCTAAACTATGCTACTGAACAGTTAACGAAAATAAATTAAGTAACTAATCTAGACTCAATGGAATTTTCTGAAACTTTTACAGGACACTAAAAACACATTGAAAAACAAGTACACAAAATTTCAAAACAATTGGAGTTGATTTGCTATATGAAATAATTCACGTAAAACTGAACACAGAAAGCTAATCAAACAGAAACAGATTTTATAAGATTCTAAAACTGTTAATAGAAACAAAGCTAAGGACTCATTCTCTACCACCGAACATATTCATTCATATCAAAGCTCAGTTATGGAATTCTAATTCTCAATTGAATTTACCCGAAATTAACTCACAAGCTCGAGTTAACCCATTACCCTTTCTTAGTTCCTCGTTAAGTGAATACAAGCTCACCACTTAATCTATTTTCGAATATGCAACCTAGACACAAGCTCGCTAAGTTTAACATATCAAAATCATTAAGCAAGAAAAGGGTTTGGATAAATCTAGGGTCACAAGTACGTTGGTAGTCTTGCTAAACCTATGGTTTGAGTCACATGTAATTCGTGAAAACATTTTGCTACTCAATTGGAATGAACACAAGACATATACGAATCTAGTGTTACTCCTAGCATTAGAATCCTAACTTATTCATTTAGTTGCGCACCTAAGCAAATAAGTAAAGATTCATCTTGTAGATACGGTGAATCAAACACTCAATTGACAATATAGAAAACCAAAAACTGAATTATTAATATGAATTGAACATGTTCGGGGCTTTGAAATCGCCCCTAGCTACAAAAGTATTTAGCTAGACATAGTTATGATGAAAACAAAAACTAGAAGAAAAGAAAAGGAAGAGATGATAGCTGGATGATGGCAGAAGGGGTGTCGTTCTTTCTCCTCTTGTGCTGCAGACATAAGTCTAAACTAAATGTCTCTCTCTATCTTCTGCTCTCCCCTTCTCTGTTCTGCCGTTCTCTTCTGCTCTCCCCTCTATTTATCTAGTCATATAGTGCTCCTAGCACTAGTTATTGCAGCTGGAAATATTGCTCCTAGCACTAGTTATTGCAGCTGGAAATATTTCTTTCATATAGTGCTCCTAGCACTAGTTATTGCAGCTGGAAATATTGCTCCTAGCACTAGTTATTGCAGCTGAAAGTGTTTCTTTTTCAAAGATGGATGGCTGCAACTTTTCAAGTTAGGTGTGCTGCCACTTCAGATTCTCGGAATGTCTGACCTTGCTGTACTAATTCGGCCATAACTTTTTGTACAAAAATGATATGGACAAACCGTTAAAAGTTCTGGAAACTAGACATCCAAGGCTTTCCAACCATATAAAGCTCACTTTCTCACTCGCTCTGAGCTGTTCTCAGTTTTATTTTGAAGTTGACTGATCTGCACAGGCAGATTTGCTGATTTGGCTTCTTTTCTTCTACTTTGCTCCATAACACCTACAAAACATAAAAATAAAGTAAATGACTCAAATAGATGGAAAACTAGCTAAGAAAACATGAAGAAATTAATATGGAATCATGTATATTTATGAGCTTATCACTTGATAGCTAAATTAAAAGCTATTGATTTTTCTTATTCTCCTGCAAATATGTCAATCGTAGTATAGAGAAATAAGGGTCTCCCGCAGAGGATTAAGTTAAACTAAGTGCTTCAACAAAAGTCAAAAACGTGACTGCAGTTCCTACTGAACAGCAGTCAAAAGACAAACTACGAATCTAACCAAAACAACCCAGAAAAATATGAAAATTTACAGAGACGTACTAGACACACAAGGCGTCTAGCACACAAAATTTGGTGAATTTCGGAGTTGATTTGCTATGGAAATAAAATACAGAAAAACAGATAACAGAAAGAAAGACGAAATTGAAGCAGATTTGAAGTTGGTTGATATCAAGATAATGAAACTAGCTAGGAAGGAAGTATCCACCCCCAACAATCACACACAACACACTTTGTCCAATTTGCTACCAATTAACTTAGTTGAAGACGCTCAGATTGGCTCGGTACGCTTGAACACAACCTATTACCCTTTCTTACTTTGTACGCTAGGCAGGAAGTGCTCTACACCTAGACTATTCCCAAGCAATGCAACCTAAAGGTACGTTTATTAGATTAAACATGCAGAGATCATTAAGTTTAAAAAGAGTTTGAGCAATCACTAGGCATCGCAAATAACTTAGAGCCTTGCTAAACCTAGGATTTTGTTTACTTGCTAGTGAAAACTACCAATTACTTCGCTAGATAATTTGAGGAATCCAACTATTGATCCAGGAATCAAACAATCAAAGTATTAGAACCCTAGCATGCATACTAAGTAGGCCTCCAAAGCATACAAACATAGAATTCATCAATGAGAAATCGGTAAACAAAACCTCAACTTTATTAATTGGAAAACAAATTGAATGTCAAAGCATGTTGTGGATCATGTCTAGGGGCTTCAACGACCCCCTAACTACTGGAAATTTAGTTACACATAATGGAAATCAAAAACACAAAGGAGTTCATGGAGGAAGAAGACAACAAAAATCAGAAAATTGGAAAATACGGATCAGCGATCGATCTCTGGCGTTCCAACGATCGATCGTTTCTGGTGTGATTTTGCAGTCTTGCTTCTTCTTGAGCTCTGGTGCGTCTATGCTTCTTCGTATGTGAGATGATCTTTTCTTGAACGTCCAAGGAGAGATTTTATTCAGTTTGTAACTATTTTCTTCTTTTCTTTTGGGACTCTAACTCCTTAATGTTCTGATTGATTTAGGATTCATTGACATCCTTCTATCCAATAGGAGCAGCCAAGAGAATTAATTGCTGAATATCTTTTCCTTCATATTGCCTTAAGCTTCCTTGATTCATCAAGAGTCCACAATTCTCCATCAATTGCACATATCTCCTTCCTTTTGCTCTTATTTCTTTCCTTACTTCGGAAAACCTAATAAACATAAAAACAACTAAATTAACCAGAAAATAAGATAAACTAACAAAGTAAATATGGGAATTAACAACATTATTATCGCATAATTATGCTCCTATCATGGCTGCGATTGAAGAGAGAGAGGTGGCGATCGTAGGCGGGAGGGAATAAGGCCTTGGGATTGGCAAACCCATTGAGTGTGGGAGGAGGATTGGGCGGCTGAGAGGCAATTGGGGCTACAGAAGGTGTGGAGGGAGCAGGATTGGCAGAGATGGTTTGGGGGTTTAGGGTTTTGAAGCAGTGGTCGCAATAAGGGGGAGGAGAGGGGTTGAGGAGAGGAAGAGCGGAGTAGAGGACGAGAGGAGAGTCACGGAGAATGATTTGGCTGCCTTTGAGCTTGACTGGGGAGGAGGGGGAGAGAGAGAGAGAGAGAGAGAGAAAGAATATAGAGAAAAAAATTAAAAAGAGAAAAAAAATTAGAAAAATTTGAAATGTCTATTTTGCCCTCCTTGTAGGGTTTAAAGTCTGAAAAGTGGGCCCCTATGTCGGCTCCAACTCAGCACATGACGTCATGTTTCTAGTCAAATTCAAATTTTGAACTCGAGTGATGTCATTTGAGAGTATAGGGACCAACGTAATCGATTTTCAGAAAGAGGGACCAATTTGATTTTAGGCCCAAAGTTCAAGAGAGTAAACTGAATTTAATCCTTGTTATATATCATCCCTTCATGCCTTCATGAGTCAATCATAATTGGTGTGTTTGAACTATATGGTTTAAGATTTAGCACTATACAACTCAGATTGAGAGAGTTAAACAAAAAAAAAACTATTAATTCTTCTGTAATTAGATTTTCATATTATGGTTACTTAGATGTAGCGCTACATTTCCATAAAAATTATATATATTTATAGTAATGTAAAAACAGAATCATTTTGCTTATTGGTACATATATGCATTGGCTAGGATATATGAATGCATGTACCAACTTATTATATCTGGTAGATTAAGCCATGAAATCATTTGGATCCCTTTAATATGATTGTTTTTATTAAGAAAATGAGTGATTTCTTGAGTTGAGTAGTATTATGTGTTTGGCTGCTTCAGCTCTAGCATTTTTATCATTCTGGAGAATTCTCACCAATTTTCACTTTTGCTAATGGATTGATATGCTCAAGCTTTTTCCCATTAATCCAATCATGAGTCTCGGCCTTCAGAGCCAGAGGGTTATGGTAACTCTTAGAGAAAAAGCGGGAAGTTATTCCTTGGCAAGACAAGTTTCCTTCACATAATCTCTTTAGCTCCAATATGCATCATCACATAAACATATTACAGTTCAAGTTGTTCATTGCCATATAACATGGGTAGCACTAGCAGCTGGGATCATATGTATTTCTTTAGACTGACATTGACAAAGTCCTTTGCAGATATAGAGAGACCAATCTGATAAACCATATTCTCCAGCAATAAAGCCTTATCATTGTTACATGTATATGCTATTCATTTTGTTATATTTAATTACTGATTGCTACACAAAAAATTTTGGAAAAAAATAATCCTTAAATAACAAACAGATTATAATATGCACGATACAAGGTATATGTATAGACATATAGAGAAATGATGACTGTTCTGGAAGCAAAACCATAGCATCATTGAGAATATGTCATCCCAACAAAGTATGGGATTATGTTTAGATCTTCAAGGATCATCCATTTTAGTGGTAATGTTCACTTTAGTTTACTACAGCTTTAGTTGTCTGGGATGATATCCTTTTGAATTTGATTGATGTGAAGGCACAATTCAGTTGGGATTGCAGTGCCTTTGTGTTCTTTGTTTGATTGTTTCCATGTTCAAATCACATGTATTATAGATTTTCAGAGACCTGCACTTTGGTATTGAACATTTGAACTTAGGTAGCACAACATGTCTATATGCATTCTTCCTCCCAATATATTATGGTTGGTATCAATACATGATGCATTGCAAACAAATTTAGATATAAACATGAATGTGTAAGAACCTTACTTTCAAGAGCTTCAAACCATCTTCCAGATTCTGCTACTTTCAATCCAATTGATTATTCTACCCAATAAATTATCCAACACAGGTCAAATCACAAAGAAATAATGTTCCAGATTTTCATGAAAAACGCATCTTGTGTTTCTATAGAAGTTTTAGGCATTTGATATAGTCATTAGTTTTGAAGAAATTGAAAAATACATTCTGGTTTTTAGGTTGATTTACTTAGAGTAAATCTGTGTGACAGAACTTGCACTAAATGTTTCATATGTGTGTGACAAAATAAACATTGGTTGGGTAAGATTAAATTTGAATTGCATCGATCTGTGCACAAATAACTACACTTCCTATTTCTGCATACCAAAAAAAAAAAAATAGCCTTAGCCTCTCCATGAATCCTACTGTAGATTGGCATAGTTGTTTCCATCTTCCAGTTGTTGTGAATTTGGCTCGTTGATATGCCTAAGTTGATTAGGATTCAAGGCAAAACCAGATGGGTAAATGAAGATTAGTGCGCACAGGAATTCTTCTAGTATCCTAATGGGTTTTGGAATAGGAAGAGTTATTCCTATTAATTTAGACCTGGAAAGTAAGTTCTATTCTAGTTAGGAATAGGAAAGCTAGCTCTCTTTCCTTGTTCTAATAGTTTTAGGAATCCTAATGTGACATGTTTGTAACCAGCACCTATAATCTATAAATAGGGCTGCAGGGAGGTCACATAACGTGTCCTCAGATCAGAGAAGAGATCAAAGAGAGATCTCAGAGAGTTCTTAGCTACATATAAACACAGGGGCAGGGAGAGCCAAGGGTGATAGAGAGATCTAGCAAAGGGGTTGGGGATTAGCATAGGGATTTCAATAAGTACTTGTAATCAAGTTGTTATCTCCATAGTGCTAGTGATTCTCAAGAGAGATCACATAGAGGACGTAGGCAAAGTTTTTGTCGAACCTCTATAAAATTCTGTGTTCGTGTGCTGTGGTTTTTCTTGCTGTGATATTTTGCATCATCATCCTATTACTATTTGCAGTCATAAGTCTATAAAGAGAAACAAGGTTCTGGGTAAAAGGTGCATATTTACTACACCAGTGACGACACTTTAGCTGAGACTTCTAAAGAACTGTTACATGCTGAAAATAGTGAATCTGACATTATAGAATCAGCTAAGGAATCATCCAAGGAGCTGATGTAATATAGTTAGTGTTAACTGCAAGCATAACCAGTTTTTTGCCAAGTCTAACCATTTTTTGCTATATGTATATAAACACCTACTTGATTAGCATATGCAACTTTGAAATCTGGCCAAGGCTTCTAAAAACATCAATGTCCAAACTCTTAGAAGTAACAGCATTTAAGAAAGCTTCCCCAGGATTCAACTTTTGCATGTAAAACTTTTGTGACCTTCAGTAACACCATTTGTTATTAACTGTTAGTAGCAATATTTATTTGTTTTTCTTTTGAGTTTGGTAATTGATGTTTTTATGGGACTTGGTGTTATGTTATGCTTTAAATCCTTTTCTACTCCTATATTTCACAATCATGACGAGTTTCGATCTACAAACTAAATCAGGCATTTGTGGCAACCGTCTCTGCCACCACTTATATTGTACTTATTTCTTTTCTGATGCTCTTTGAGGAAGGGAGCCTTTAAACTTATAAAATTTATATTCTTTGCAGAGACAATAAGCGTTGAAGAGGTATCTTGAATATGAATATGAAGAACCTTGAGCAAACAGTATTTATACTTGAAGTAACTAGATGATAGCCCTGCCTACAAAATAGTTTTAACGGTGAAGAATATGTGCAGTATGTGAAGTGATAGTATTTTGATCATTACTTGAAATAACTAGATGACTACCCTGACTACAAACATAGTTTTTTACTTTGAAGAATAATGTGCAATTTGCAAAGTGAACATAAGCTGATCTGTGATCATCAGACAAACCTCAAAGTTCCTTGTTTCATATGCGTGACTTTAAAGAATATTTTGTCAGTCCAGGTGCAATGTACGTAGATATTTTGGATTCCCTGAATCTGTTGTCCTCATAATTCAGACATAATTCATTGATGCTATTATTTTCATTTGGAATGTTGTCATTTGGATCTTTATTGTGGTATGTTTGATGTTAATTAATTAGATGTAGTCCACTACAACCTACCAAAACTAAGTCTTTATTTTGATGTTAATTGTTTTGAATTGTTGTTACTGATCGACCATGCTGGTTGAACTGAGAAATCCAAGTACATATCTACAAAAACTTGTTAAAAGTGTCAAGGTAAAATGCACTTTTGAGACAACAGTGGTAGTGCAGTGCCTCTTCTACATCCAATTTGGAGCTGTACATGTCATTTTCCCTTTTTTCTTTTTCTTTTTTTTATGCCACAAGAAGATATTAAAGCAAGATGGTTTGCAATGCGAAGTTTACTTTATTAAGCGAATGAGATCAAGAACTATGAAGCTGGTTTGTAGTTGTATTGTTGCATTTCTATTCGATCGAATAGATTGAATATTTCTTTTAAGTTGGATGTTTAGCGTTAATATGGTTTCATATGTCAGAATTTGCTTGTATCAATATAAAGCAGCTGGTTGATGGTTGTATTGCTCCATTTTTAGTAATTATGCAGATTGAATCTTTTTGCTTAGCTTAAGATTTCAGTTCTTAGATGATTGCGAAAGCCATAGTTTCTTAATTGGAAGAACATCAGTAAAGATCTCATTACAAGTGTACTTTTTTTTAGATACAGTACCTAATGTGTTTATCCACACCCTTGGGCAAGGGCATAAGGGCATAGCTAGCCTAGGGCGCCTTCTCAATTTTTGAAAAATCCTTAATTAGTCTCAATTTTTAAAATTCAATACAAATTTATCTTAATTAGTTTTAATTATCCTTGAACTTTAATGGAATGAAATAATATTTTACACTATTAATACACTACATATATCTAATTAATACGAATCTTTTCAAGGTTTTCTTACCCTATCGATCAATATATGCCCATATGCGCATATTTACTATTCTTTGTTAATATGCTAAATTGAAGTAACACATAATTTTTTCTATATTTATCGTTCATCTTAAATCCCAAAATTTATTCAACATGATTTAAGGATCTTTCAATTTCAGCATTAGTACAAGAAATATTACACCTAAATTTTCTTTTTATACTAATATATATATATATATATATATTTTTGGGCAAAAGATTGTGTTATTTTTAGAGAACGACTAGAAATGAGTATAATTTCTTAGTTAATTAATAAAGTTTGACCCTCCTAAGTGAGATTTTTGGCTATGCCACTGCCCTTGGGGGCATAAACTTCTGCGAACAACGTCACTGTATGACACAAAAATGCATAATTGAAGGTGTTCCAGGATGCTTATGCTGGTGATTAACTTGTCACGCCCCGGATTTTGAATGATGAATTCAAATCCGAAACCTGAATAATTACAATTACAAAAAAACCAAATCTCGAAACTTCGAGTTCATTATTACAATTCACTCTCACAATATATTATAAAGCTCAAATGAGCATAACACACCTCACAACTTACAATTGTTGTAAAACTCTAACAATTGCTCTAACCGCACGATCACCGTCCTGGTTCTCCTGTCCTGTAGGATTACCCGCTACACAATTTGAATAGTGTACCGGGAGTTGCAACAACACAAAACCCGGTAAGCTTTTTACAGCCAGTATGAGTAAACAAGAAAGAACTGTTGATTTATTAGATTTCAAGACTACCACAAACCCACGTTACTTTCTCACTCTCATATATATATATAGACACTTATGAGTTACTCTCAATTTAGCTCATAAGATCACTCACTCTCATATATATATGTAGACACTTATGAGTTACTCTCAATTTAGCTCATAAGATCACTCACTCTCATATATACATATAGACACTTATGAGTTACTCTCAAATTCGCTCATAAGATTTCCCAACATTTGGTAGACAGACTCATATATATATATAGACCCTTATGAGTTACTCTCAATTTCCCTCATAAGGTTACCATATATATATTGACACTTATGAGTTACTCTCAATTTCACTCATAAGTTCACTCCACATTTGGCAGACAGACTAGAGCTCTAACTGAACGTAACCACTCGTCCGGCCACAGACGTGATTACGATTTAATACTATTAATAACCACCAGCCCGGTACGAGAGCGTGATTCACTAATAGATGCCATGGTCACCTCGTGACCTAGTGATCTCCACAGATCACAACAATTTATTGTTCCTCAACAATAAAACTCAACACCTCTCACAATATATTGTTTCTCAACAATAAACTCAATATCTCTCACAATATATTGTTTCTCAACAATAACTCAACACAACTCCAACAATACATATTATTTCACGTAATAATATATATACAGACATTCACACAGGAATGTCTAGTAACACCAACAATAGTTCATATGATTGCAACAAAATAAAGCAATTAATTGTATTGGGTTCGTAATATGAACCACGTGAGGTTTACTCACCTCGATAATCCCGCTGCGTCTTCAATTCAGCTCAAAATACGATCCACAATCGTCCACCAACTCAAACCGTCAATCACCTAGTCCAATAATGATCTTGACTTAGCCAACAACTCAAATATGAAATTAAACGACGATCCAACGCTCAGATTCAAATTAAACGATGATTCAACGGTCGGATCTGAATTTAATGATGATCCAACGGTCGGATCCTCACGGATCGCCTTTAGGATCATCCTCCAAAATTATCACGAAGATCCAACGGTCAGATCTTCCTGAATCGCCTTTACTAACATCTCCACAAAATTATATGAAAATCCGACGGTCAGATTCTCACGAATCGCCTTCCGAATCACTATTTCTCAATTATACGAAGATCCAACGGTCGGATCTTCGCCCGTGACCTCACAAGGTCACCGGGACAGTCATACGATCAACATATCCAAAATTGAAGCAAAACCGATGGTCAGATCTTCACAGATCGTAAACCGAAGATAAACGTAAAAACGTTAAATAGTAACGTCAAAACGTAAATCCACTATTTATCAACTTTTTCTAACATGACCATGTTATATATCAAAACGCTCGTATGGATGCATAGATCATCGCCTAGATAATGAAAACTCGAAATATGGTCTGATGCGCCGCCACAAGCGGTGGTCAGTGGGCGGTCAACGGCGGTCAACGCGGCGGTCAACCACCTCAGATGGCAAAGTGACCAACTACAAACTGGTTCAAAATGAAAGGGTGGTCGACTTTCATACCTGGAGCTAAGCCTGGTTCGGCCTAGATCGTCCTAGATCAAGCGTTGAAGTTGGATTAATCTCGTGCGTCTGATCAGATTCCAGATTGAATCAGGGACGTCGAAATCTTCAACTCGTGATCTTTCACTCCACACTCCAAATCGTCAAGCAAGGCCTATATGGGGATGATCAGGGGGAGGAGGAGATCACGAAAATGGGGAGGATCGGCCCGTGCAACGCCGGCACGGCCAAGATCCGGTCGGGTCGAATGCTAGGCTCTGGGGGGCTTCGATCCACGTCTGGGGGCAGCGGCGGTGCAAGGGGAGGCCACCAGGCGGCTGGGCGTGGCACGGCGAGTCCGGAGAGGGCCGGGTCGTGGCCGGAGGACGCCGGAGGAGGGAGATGGGTCCGGGTCGGGTCAGTCGGGTCGGCTGCGTAGGGAGGAGAGAGAACGGAGGAAACCGGGGGCCAAAATGCAAAATTTGCATTTTTTCGTCCTTAATGAAAGAATTCGGAAAATTTCTCTATTTATAGAAAATTCCCAAATTTCAAAAATTCATAACTTAATCATACGAACTCCGAATAATGCGTTCCACATGTCCACGAACTCGTATCGACGAGCTCTACAACTTTCATGAAGGAAGTTTTCCCAAATTTTGAACGTATAAAAAGTCAACTTTGTTGACCCCCTAAAAACGTTCGTTTTCGAAAATAAAATCGTTCGAACTAATTCCACAACTTCTCCAAGCTTCGTACTCGCTCCTACTATCGTGAAATCATTTCTAAAAATCCATGGAATTTAATTTGGATTTTCCGGGGTATTACAGTCTACCCTCCTTAAAGAAATTTCGTCCCGAAATTTGAGCGTAAGTCAATTCCTCTCGATTAAGGTTGACCTAACCATAGAATCTCCATCTCTTCCAAATCTGTAGTAATCTACAGAGCCACAATCCTTTGTATAAAAATACATTCCTATGGCCACTAAATCCTTTCATCACAAACGTAAACTCACACAACAACTGCTCAACAACACTCCACATCACATACACAAAATCGTCACATGGATCATCTCATAGATCCTCACATAGATCTTCACATAGATCATCACATAGATCTTCACATAGATCATCACTCTGTACTGGCATACAAGCACAGTAAACACTCTCACAAAGTGTTTCGCTACTCAATTAGCATCACGGTAAATCTCCATAGTAAAACTTAAGATGCATCACTCAAAACAAATCATCCCCAAAAGCACGCCAATAAATTATGTCATCCAATGATGATGACTTGGGCTTGCTCAATCCTTGGGTTAAGCACTAGGGCTGGCCAATTGGGCCTGAAGAAATCGGACCATCCACATTTCGAACCGGCCCAAACCACTTTGGGTTTAACATTTGGGCCTACTATTCGGGCCGAACGATTGGGCTTAACATTTGGGCCTACCATTTGGGCCTACCAATCGGGCCGAACAATTGGGCTTACTATTTGGGCCTACCAATCGGCCCACCAACTTCCAGCTCGGCTACGGTATGAAATTGTACATACCGTATATACGTATACATACCATACAGACCGTATATACGTATGCATACCGTACAACTGTATATACGTATGCATACCGTACAGACCGTATATACTTATGTATACCGTACATATCGTATATACGTCCGTATATCAAGCATATACGAGATCCAAAAATATTTGTAAGAGGTAAGGTTCGAACTCCCGACCTCGAACACGAAGGTTTTGCTCCCAACCACTGAAGCAAGAGCTGCCTTCATTAATATATGCTCACGTGTTATATTTATTATGTCATAAGTGACATAAATAAAATAACGGGGAAGGCAAGGTTCGAAACCTCAACCTGCCGCACGAAACCTTTGTCCCCCAACCACTGGAGCACAAGCTGTGCTTAATATAATGTGTACAAATTTTATACTTATTATGTCATAAACGAACATAATAAAAATAAACGAGAGGCGAGGTTCGAACCTCAGACCTCTTGTACACGAACTGTACACTCAACCACTCGAGCACGGCTGCTCACGTTATTATCCATACCAATCCTTTTATTTAAACCAACTGTTTCAACTGTTTCAACAATTCGGCCCAAAACATCCAAGACTGTTGCAGAAACCCAGCCCAACGTATCCAAAACTGTTTCAGAAACTCGGCCCATCATGTCCAAAACTGTTTCTGAAACTCGGCCCATCAGGCCTCCACCCACAGCTACAGTGATGCCTTGATCCGAGACAGGCCCAAGTACGGCCCACTTGTGTCACGGCTTATCCCTTCCGTGATTTACGGCAGTCAAATCTGCTTTCGGCTAAAGCTGTCTGCCACAGCATCTCGAGGTTCGGCCTGTCCCCTTACACGCTCTCCACGCGCCAACAACTTTTCCGGGTTTTCGGATGACTTTAATCCAACGCGTGGATTCAAATTCTGAGATCGTTCATCCAACGGTGGAGATCTGCTCACCTTGTTCTATAAATAGGTGCATTCTGGGGAAAAACTGTTCACTCCAAAAGAAAAGAAATTTTCTTCCGAGCTCAAGCCTTTCTCTCTCAACTCTTCAGCCTTTCTCTTCTCAAATCCTTTCTTCATCAATTTCAATCCTTCTCTTCTGATCTTCTCTCCCATCTAGTTGATTCAATCCCATCTTTCCTCTGAACTTTCAGATCTTCAATCTTTTCCTCCAAATCTTCAATCCTTCTTTCTCAGATCTTTTCTTCCATTTGAAGATTCGATCTCATCTTTCCTCTGAGAATCTCAGATCTCCAATCACCAGTTCAACAACTCCAATCCTTCTAACAAAATCTCCCTCAAACACTAAACCATGTATTCCTCGATTTCCACATCCTCTCACCCCATGACCCAAGAGCCACGAACTCTGCAACTAATGGAGCTCCAAACCCCGCAACAAATGGAACCACAACAACAGCAACCAACAGAGGAGGGAGGAAACACCCAAGCAGCTGGAAGTAGTGCCAACATGGATTTTTGGCGAAGCCGTACCAGGTGGATTCCTACTCCAGAACAAATAAGAATCCTCAAGGATCTTTACTACGTCAAGGGATTTAAGTGCCCAACTACAGAGCAGATTCACGAGATCTGTCTCCAGCTGAACCAGTATGGGTATGTTGAGGGTAAGAACATTTACTTTTGGTTCCAGAACGTCAGGGCTCGAGAGAAGCAGATGAATAGGTGTAATCAGGCTGCTCCAGTGCCCATGAGAACTAGTTCTCTTGGTACTGGTAGATCCATTGATCTCAATTTTGGGTCCACTGGTTCTACTGGTGCTAGTGGATCCATCGACATCAATTTTGGGCCAGCTGGTGGATCCATTGACATCAATTTTGGGTCCACTAGTTCTACTGATGATGGTAGATCCATTGATCTCAACTTTGGTTCCACCTATTCTACTGGTAATGAAGGATTTCTTGATTTAAATTTTGTTTCATATTCTTCCTCACACTTCAACACTAATACCAGTCCAACTCTTTTGGCACAACAGGAGGACAATGATAGGAGCATTTTAATGCGACGTTTTACTTGTTTTTCCCTACATTTTCTGCGCCATTTCCTTGAAAAATCCTTGTTTAGGAAAGTTTCCATTCTTTGATTGGGAAAGTTCCTATTTGTGTAAAGTTTCTATTTTCGTAGTTTTCATTTCTCATTTCTGGCAAGTTTCCATTTTCAGTTTAGGAAAGTTTCTATTTTTCATTTTTAGTAACTTTCTATTTTTCATTTTTAGTAAGTTTCTATTTTTCAAATTAGGAAAGTTTCTATTTTTCTTACTAGTTTCTATTTTCAGGACCTCCGAGCTAAAAAGTGGAAATGAACACACGAATGGAAAGAGGAGCTTGCGAACGTCAAGGGGAACAAAAATGAAGAACATTGGACCACACATTTGAGCAGAAATGAAGAAACAAGCTTTCCTAGTGCAACCAGGAAACCCTGCGAACTGGAGGAGAGCTTACCAATGAAGTTTCCAACGCAACTATGAAAAGAAATGAAAGAAATGAAGTGTTTTGCGTTGGAACATATGAAGACTTGAAGATGAAGCAACGTGGCCCAAGAACTCTCAAAAATGAAGTGGATTTTCGGCAAAATGGATCATGGCCCATCAAGGTCCAAGGGATTAGGGTTTGTGACGCATGTGAGAAACCCTAGAGGAGTTTTGCCGTCCAAAATGAAGAGAGAAACAAGGAAGTGGCGTCCAAAAATCAGAAATTAAAAGGAGATTTTCTAGGGAGATTTTCTAGGGCTATTTTTATGGAAATACATCAAGAGATAAACCCTAGAATATCTTTTGCCGTCCAAGCCAAGAGGAAAAGAAGGAATGAACCGTGAATTAAAGAAGAAACCCTAGAGATTTCGGCAAGATGTTATTCTCTAGAGAGTTTTAAGGAAAGAAAATATGTGTGGAGACCAAGAAAAGGGCTACATGGCGTCTAGATACATTCCTAGAATCTCTAAGGGAGTTTTGGCCGAAATAAAAGAAAGAAAAATCAGAAATTATCTCAAGGATTTTGACCAAGATTATTTAGGGAATTAATATTGGAATTTTGTGATTGGTTGAACCACCTCATAGGGCTTATGTGGCAAGCAAGCATTGGAGGAAATTATGTGGAGCAAGCATCACATGCCGTGAGGTTTCTTAGGGTTTTACACGGCCTTGGAGACCAAGAAGCCGTCCCCTATATAGTCTCCCCTCTTCTCAACGTAAAAGGGGTTCCCCTCTCTCCATACAATTTACACTTTAGAAAAAATCAGAAAACTCTCTCTAGCTTAGCCGTGTTCTTCTCCATCCTCTAGGGCAACCACGAAGTTCAAGCAAGGCCAAGGAAGAAGAGGACAAGCCGTGCACATCATCCATCACCATCCTTGAAGATTGCTTTCGAAATTCAAGAGACCATTCATCCCATCTCCATCTCTTGGTGTAATCCGATTCTCCTTGTAACCTTTGCTTTGTAATTTTCGTTGGTTATGCCCTAGTTGACACATGTGTTTGAACAAGTTTCGAATTCTGAAATTCTATGATTAATTGTTAATTTTCAGATTCATGTTTTGCGATTTATGGTTGCTTATGTGTGAGTGTTTGATTAAATTTGCATGATAGATAACTTTTGTATTTTAATCTTATGTGGTTGCAAACACCTAGGGTTTTTATATAATTGGTGCTACGAATTTAAGAACATGAATCAACTTTTTGGTTTTGTGTTCTTGAATCAATAAGTAGTAAAGGTTTTGTACAAAAACCGAATTTAATCAAAGAAGATTGCAATTAGGTGGACTTTTTCATACTAAGTTGCACATTTGAATTGATAGCCTTTCTAGATGCTTAATGCGTTAGACATGTATGATTGACTAGCTTTCTAGGGCTTGAATGCATGTTTGATAGGATTAGTCTATGTGCTTTCGCTTAGATTAATTAGCGTTGAAAGTAAAATATGGGAAATTGTTTGCTTTGAACGTTTCACATGATCAATTCCTCTTGCATGACTATGATGAACAATGATGAACTTGAATTAATTTTAATCATATGTTTCGATTTTGATCTTTGTTCTTGCATTCCATTTATATTTTTATGTTTTAGCATTTTAATTATTTTCTTTACTTAGTTTAATTTTAGAAAATCAAAATCAAAAATACCCCCTTTTTTCGTAAATATGTATATATGTGTGAATATTATACTTTGTTTTAATTTTAATTGTTTAATTGTTTGACAATGACAGGTGTACCCTCAATCCCCGGAATAGAACGATCCCTATTTGCTTATACTACTAACGATATTTCAGGGTTAAATTGCGCGCTTGCAAAAAGCGCATCAATTTTTGGCGCCGTTGCCGGGGATTGAAAAATCATTTGTTATTTTGTTAAATTGTTTTGTTTATATTTTGACCGAAAAAAAAAAAAAAAAAAAAAAAAAAATTTGCTTGTTAATTTTGTAATTGTCGAAAATTAGATAATTAATTACTTAGGTTGTTGTTTATATTGTTGAATACTAGTTTAATTGTGAGTTGTAAATTAAAGAAGGAATAGGTGAAGTCGTGTTTATTAATATTGGCCTAAACCCCTTATTGGTACCTAGTTCAGGTCCCTTAAGGTTGAGGGCGGCCTTTATTAACATTCATCGAACTGTCTAACACACTTAGGACCTTTTACATCCTAGTAAGAATATCCTATGTGAGATGGTGTCTAGGCTGGGGACAACGTTCATGACGGGTTCTGGATTCAGAAGTGCTACAAATGGGCGTAAACCTCAATGAGGGAGTAGCCTATGCCAAAATGGATCCTACCTCTTGTGTTCGCCCTCCCCTACCTGGCCATTTCAGTAAGGTTGCCCAACGGATGTAGGAGGGACTTTGTGTCTAGACGATTATACTTGGGCCGCACGTCCACTTGATTTACCGCTTGGAATTAAATTCGATATCAATAGTATTTATAGCAAAAAGAAAATGTAAGAAATTGTTGTGGCACTTAAGGTATATTGGATTAAACATAATCTTGGAAGGGTAGCTGTTTCAGCCCCATTGCACAACGAGATTCCCTGTTCCCGTACCTAAGTGTTGAAAATAATTGTAAATAAAAAAAAATAAAAAAATAAAAAATCGGAAAAAGAAAAAAAATAAATAAATAAATAATTGTGAATAGTGACGTTTTGTATTTGTTTGGTTTGAAAGTTTTGTCTAATTTTACTTGTAAAGAAAAAGAAGAGGAAAACAATGAAAATTGAATTATGAATATTGTTAATTATTTAATTGTTGTGAATGTGTAAAATCGTATGAGTAGACAATGGCCCTTTTGTTAATATTGGCCTTAACCCTTCATTGGTACCTTTCTAAGGTCTTATGAGGTTGAGGGCGGCCTTTATTAGCATTAGGAGAACAGTCTAACACATGAGTACTTTCCAAACTGAGTAAGGGGCATTACAGATGGTGTCTTAGGTTGAGACCCTGGGTGATGGGTTCAAATTGGATCTCAGAGATACTATAGACTGTGCGTAAACCACAATGTGGAAGTAGCCAATAGGGGCGTAAACCTCAATGAGGGAGTAGCCTCCGTAGTATCACCAAAATGAGTCCTCCCTCTCACTTACCTCTTAATCTGGCTATCTGGCCTTCTGAAACCACGGAAAGAGACTTATGTCTAGGCGACTATCCCTATATCGTAGCTCACCAATAGTAGTGGTTTCTATTGGGCTCGACTTACAACTTGGAATCAATTGAGTTATTAACTATGTTTATAAGTTCTAAAAAAAAAAAAAAAAAAAAAAAAAAAATATACTTGTACATACCCTTCACTTGTAAATTGGTTTGTTTCATACTTCTCTTACTTGTACAAACTTTGTAAGTCTCTTTTGTTGCCTTGTGAATAGTGACGTTTTCTTGTATATAATATTAACTTGTATTTCTTGTACTTTGCAATTTACTAACTTACTATGAGGCGTTTGTGGAGCATGAAGTGGAGGATGTACCCCTCCAAAACGCCCCACAACCAGAGGATTAAATGGAGGTACAAGTCTAGGCTGAAAGACTATAAACATTAAGCGCTGCTTGGGAGGCAACCCAATTCAGAAGTAGCTGTGGAGGAGTCATCAACGCAGATTTGCTTTCTCTTCCCCTTTTACTTCTCCATTTTCTCTTTGTTTTAGTAGTTATTTTCGTAAATTTCATCCCTATATGCTTAAATGTTTCATTGCATGCTTATTCTTGATTACATTGAGGACAATGCAATATTTAAGTGTGGGGGAAGGGATTTATATTTTTGAGTCATATATTGAAAAAAAATACAAAAAAAAAAAAAAAAAAAAAAAAAAATCGAAAAGTGTCAGAAAAATAAAAAATTTCGTTGCTTTTGTTTTTGGTTTTGAGTCTTAGGATGCCTTTCAACTGTCTGGGATGATTCTATATCTCTGAAATCATGACTAAAAGCGGATCACAACATTGAGATGATTTTAACATGGTATTCTTTGGTTAATTGAGATGTGTGAAAAATATGTGCCTTGTAGTGGATATGGATTGCATGACCTTGGTACAGAATATGAGCATGTTAAGATGAGTTGTGATTCATAAAGCCCATGTGAGATAATTGAGCCATGTCCCTTTTTCTTGGAGTGAAATGAAAATATATTCTTAATTTCTTGGCGATGTTTTGATGATCTCATTATTCTTTCATCTTGATTGACTGCTTGCCATAGATTAAGTTTAATGGACTAGAGAATGCTAGAATTCGCTCTTGTGCTTGTTGAGACGTAATATCAATACATGGCCCTGATTCTGGAAGGGATAGAGGTTCTCTAGGAATTACCACCATTGCCATATAAACTTGTGTCCCCATTTGTGCCCGTCGTGGGACCCCCCTAGATAAGCCCCTTTGAGCCTACATTAAGCCTTTTCATTCATCACCTTTAAATCCTTAACCATGAAGCTTAGTATAGTTACAACTCTACCCTTTGTTCTAAGAACTTAGTAGAGCTATCTTTTGAGACATATTACATGGGTTTGGTGCTAAGGATGAAGATTGAGAAGAGGTGAAAGTTCAAGTGTGGGGGTAGACTTGTCCATAAAGAAAAAAATATGTGAAAGCCGAAAAAGAAAAGAAAAGAAAAATGTGTACGGCTAAAAAGAAATAAAAAGAAAGAAATGTTTATGGATTAAGTCCCCTATACTTAGTGATTTTGGAGTTTCGCTTTAAATTGAAGGCCCACTACAGAAAAATTTGGCCTTTGTCCATTTCACTAGAGTCAAGGGAAGTTTACATTGAAGATTGGGCCCAACATGAAGACATTTGGCCCTTTTATGTGACCTATATGGGGAAGTGACGTTTTTTGAAATGCCTTGGTGGAATTTTCGAGATCTCTACATTTATATGAGCTCTACTAGGTTTTTAGGACACTTTGATAAATCCTTACCTTTCGGTTCTTTAAACCTTGAGCCTGAGCCCCATTACAACCCTTGAGAGAGAGGACCTTCTTGATCCTTAAGATGGGACAGCCCTTGATGTGGAGATGAGTTACAAGAGTTGAACCTATGGCAGTCCATTCGTGCAAGTAGTTGATATCCTTCATGAGATCTTTAAAAGAAAAATTATACTTGTGCTTTCGTTTCTTGCATTATGTGATATACTTGCTATCTTTCACATATACTTGAGTGTATAAGCTTTTAAGCATTGCCATGATCTGAGAGAAGAAAGAGGGATATACTTGTGAGATTTGAATCAAACTTGTTTGAAGCATGCTTAACAGAAACCATCACCATTGTTACAACCAAGTCCTACTTGTGTATGTATGGATTACATGTTTTAATTAACTCTCGAATGCTTCACATTGATTCTTGGTTGAGTGCTAATCTTGGTGTTGTGAAAGTAAGAGATTGCTGAGACAAAAAGTTGAAGGGCAATAGAGTCTTTGTTTGTTTGAGTCTTTAATTTTCGTTGAGTCTTAGTGTGTGTCTGTGTTGTGATTTTGCTAAGGGACTAGCAAAAGCTAAGTGTGGGGGAATTTGATAGGAGCATTTTAATGCGACGTTTTACTTGTTTTTCCCTACATTTTCTGCGCCATTTCCTTGAAAAATCCTTGTTTAGGAAAGTTTCCATTCTTTGATTGGGAAAGTTCCTATTTGTGTAAAGTTTCTATTTTCGTAGTTTTCATTTCTCATTTCTGGCAAGTTTCCATTTTCAGTTTAGG
The DNA here is from genome assembly GCF_958449725.1 of Rosa rugosa. NCBI lineage: Eukaryota > Viridiplantae > Streptophyta > Magnoliopsida > Rosales > Rosaceae > Rosa > Rosa rugosa. Next base: position 48,565,537 of record NC_084820.1, on the reverse strand, counting down.
AAAGTTTCTATTTTTCATTTTTAGTAACTTTCTATTTTTCATTTTTAGTAAGTTTCTATTTTTCAAATTAGGAAAGTTTCTATTTTTCTTACTAGTTTCTATTTTCAGGACCTCCGAGCTAAAAAGTGGAAATGAACACACGAATGGAAAGAGGAGCTTGCGAACGTCAAGGGGAACAAAAATGAAGAACATTGGACCACACATTTGAGCAGAAATGAAGAAACAAGCTTTCCTAGTGCAACCAGGAAACCCTGCGAACTGGAGGAGAGCTTACCAATGAAGTTTCCAACGCAACTATGAAAAGAAATGAAAGAAATGAAGTGTTTTGCGTTGGAACATATGAAGACTTGAAGATGAAGCAACGTGGCCCAAGAACTCTCAAAAATGAAGTGGATTTTCGGCAAAATGGATCATGGCCCATCAAGGTCCAAGGGATTAGGGTTTGTGACGCATGTGAGAAACCCTAGAGGAGTTTTGCCGTCCAAAATGAAGAGAGAAACAAGGAAGTGGCGTCCAAAAATCAGAAATTAAAAGGAGATTTTCTAGGGAGATTTTCTAGGGCTATTTTTATGGAAATACATCAAGAGATAAACCCTAGAATATCTTTTGCCGTCCAAGCCAAGAGGAAAAGAAGGAATGAACCGTGAATTAAAGAAGAAACCCTAGAGATTTCGGCAAGATGTTATTCTCTAGAGAGTTTTAAGGAAAGAAAATATGTGTGGAGACCAAGAAAAGGGCTACATGGCGTCTAGATACATTCCTAGAATCTCTAAGGGAGTTTTGGCCGAAATAAAAGAAAGAAAAATCAGAAATTATCTCAAGGATTTTGACCAAGATTATTTAGGGAATTAATATTGGAATTTTGTGATTGGTTGAACCACCTCATAGGGCTTATGTGGCAAGCAAGCATTGGAGGAAATTATGTGGAGCAAGCATCACATGCCGTGAGGTTTCTTAGGGTTTTACACGGCCTTGGAGACCAAGAAGCCGTCCCCTATATAGTCTCCCCTCTTCTCAACGTAAAAGGGGTTCCCCTCTCTCCATACAATTTACACTTTAGAAAAAATCAGAAAACTCTCTCTAGCTTAGCCGTGTTCTTCTCCATCCTCTAGGGCAACCACGAAGTTCAAGCAAGGCCAAGGAAGAAGAGGACAAGCCGTGCACATCATCCATCACCATCCTTGAAGATTGCTTTCGAAATTCAAGAGACCATTCATCCCATCTCCATCTCTTGGTGTAATCCGATTCTCCTTGTAACCTTTGCTTTGTAATTTTCGTTGGTTATGCCCTAGTTGACACATGTGTTTGAACAAGTTTCGAATTCTGAAATTCTATGATTAATTGTTAATTTTCAGATTCATGTTTTGCGATTTATGGTTGCTTATGTGTGAGTGTTTGATTAAATTTGCATGATAGATAACTTTTGTATTTTAATCTTATGTGGTTGCAAACACCTAGGGTTTTTATATAATTGGTGCTACGAATTTAAGAACATGAATCAACTTTTTGGTTTTGTGTTCTTGAATCAATAAGTAGTAAAGGTTTTGTACAAAAACCGAATTTAATCAAAGAAGATTGCAATTAGGTGGACTTTTTCATACTAAGTTGCACATTTGAATTGATAGCCTTTCTAGATGCTTAATGCGTTAGACATGTATGATTGACTAGCTTTCTAGGGCTTGAATGCATGTTTGATAGGATTAGTCTATGTGCTTTCGCTTAGATTAATTAGCGTTGAAAGTAAAATATGGGAAATTGTTTGCTTTGAACGTTTCACATGATCAATTCCTCTTGCATGACTATGATGAACAATGATGAACTTGAATTAATTTTAATCATATGTTTCGATTTTGATCTTTGTTCTTGCATTCCATTTATATTTTTATGTTTTAGCATTTTAATTATTTTCTTTACTTAGTTTAATTTTAGAAAATCAAAATCAAAAATACCCCCTTTTTTCGTAAATATGTATATATGTGTGAATATTATACTTTGTTTTAATTTTAATTGTTTAATTGTTTGACAATGACAGGTGTACCCTCAATCCCCGGAATAGAACGATCCCTATTTGCTTATACTACTAACGATATTTCAGGGTTAAATTGCGCGCTTGCAAAAAGCGCATCAGACAAACATCCCTGCAACAACGAGGAGGAGATCACCAGGAGGTTCAAACTCTTCCTCTGTTCCCCGTGAACGGCGAGGACGTCTTTGGTAACCTGAAGACTACTTCCGAGGAAGGTAGTGCACATGATTACTATTTCGGTGGCTCAGGCGGTTACAACCGTGGATCTCCAGTTTCTCTTGAGCTCAGCCTCAACCCATCCGGAGCTGCTGACTAGGCTTAGTACAGCATAGTCCTCGTTTTCCTTTTTCTTTTTCTTTTTTTTCTTTTTTTTTTTGTAATATAAACTCAATAAGATGGTGTGCATGTTTTCTTTCCTGTTTGTTTAACCAACAACAACACCAAGGATCGAACCTTGGTCACCCAATACTATTTTCAAAACCATAAACAACTCTACTGCACACATCTTTCATAATGATGCAATAAAAACAATCACTCAAAAAGAATCCAACAATCAATTAAGTCGCATCGAGGTCTAGCTAGTATCCTCTGAGTCAAACCAAACACAACAATTTCATCGATAGGATTAGGGATTTATAAAGCTAAACACATCCTGAGTTAGCTAGGAAAAACCCACGTTTTTAGAGTTACTCTTACAACTCTTATAGAATCTCGATAATTCCATCTATCAATTGCTTCAACAAAAACTCACCACAATTCAATCCCTAACATTTAGCGATTCAGAAATCGAATCAAACTCCATATCACATAGTAATTCACTTGAACCACTATGGATACCTAACAAAGTCACTAAAATCAATATCTGAAATTGCGTTTAACTATATCACCTAAAATCAATCACCAAAGGCAAACCCTTGCCTGACTCTAACATGTCCTCCATGCTTCTTCCTGCACCATACATAGGCCTCAAAATTCAATTTCATTCACTTGAACAAAACTATATTCACAAGTCTGCTATAGACATCAGGGAAAAACCCATACTTTTACTCATAACTTTTCCTTCTAAAAGTTCATCACGTAGTGTATATAAAATCACCACACAACCTTCTTAGTCTACACTAAGAATTCAATCTCACACAAGGTCAGCATAATTGCCTCAGAGTCACTTTAATCACGTATCACATGTCAATTACCAAAACTCCACTAAGACGTCTCTTTATAAAACAAGATATCTAATCCTTGATACGTACACCTCATCTAAACATCTGTACGTCCAACTTAAGAAGACAAAATTTATAACAATTCATACTCGTATCCACACTAGGTACGTGCATAGGTCCACACCATGTCTTCAACCAAACACTTCAACAATCAAAAGAACCTCATTTCCATAAAACAATCCTCGTTGACTTAACAGAGTTGAATCAAGAGGTTCCTATTCCTCAAGGATTGTAACTCGCGGCCACTGAACTTATTCCAATACGAACCTACAAGACAACTGTAAGGTTCTAAGTACAACCCCTTCGAATCTCCATCACCTAAGGAGTATAGTATGCTTGGCTAATACATGTATAACACTTAAAACACAGTATAAGTCAAATACAAATTCATATTAACCAAGTCAATACTATAGGGAAGGTATTCACGTTCCTAAAACGACCTAGCGGCCTAAACAACTCCCAACACTCACGCATACCCAATGACTTAGCCAATACCGAAGAGCACACGATGGGGATCCGCTGCAGACGGGCCATCACTCGGAAGGTATTGACACATCACCAAATATGCACCTTACGCTCTGATACCAAACTGTCACGCCCCGGATTTTGAATGATGAATTCAAATCCGAAACCTGAATAATTACAATTACAAAAAAACCAAATCTCGAAACTTCGAGTTCATTATTACAATTCACTCTCACAATATATTATAAAGCTCAAATGAGCATAACACACCTCACAACTTACAATTGTTGTAAAACTCTAACAATTGCTCTAACCGCACGATCACCGTCCTGGTTCTCCTGTCCTGTAGGATTACCCGCTACACAATTTGAATAGTGTACCGGGAGTTGCAACAACACAAAACCCGGTAAGCTTTTTACAGCCAGTATGAGTAAACAAGAAAGAACTGTTGATTTATTAGATTTCAAGACTACCACAAACCCACGTTACTTTCTCACTCTCATATATATATATAGACACTTATGAGTTACTCTCAATTTAGCTCATAAGATCACTCACTCTCATATATATATGTAGACACTTATGAGTTACTCTCAATTTAGCTCATAAGATCACTCACTCTCATATATACATATAGACACTTATGAGTTACTCTCAAATTCGCTCATAAGATTTCCCAACATTTGGTAGACAGACTCATATATATATATAGACCCTTATGAGTTACTCTCAATTTCCCTCATAAGGTTACCATATATATATTGACACTTATGAGTTACTCTCAATTTCACTCATAAGTTCACTCCACATTTGGCAGACAGACTAGAGCTCTAACTGAACGTAACCACTCGTCCGGCCACAGACGTGATTACGATTTAATACTATTAATAACCACCAGCCCGGTACGAGAGCGTGATTCACTAATAGATGCCATGGTCACCTCGTGACCTAGTGATCTCCACAGATCACAACAATTTATTGTTCCTCAACAATAAAACTCAACACCTCTCACAATATATTGTTTCTCAACAATAAACTCAATATCTCTCACAATATATTGTTTCTCAACAATAACTCAACACAACTCCAACAATACATATTATTTCACGTAATAATATATATACAGACATTCACACAGGAATGTCTAGTAACACCAACAATAGTTCATATGATTGCAACAAAATAAAGCAATTAATTGTATTGGGTTCGTAATATGAACCACGTGAGGTTTACTCACCTCGATAATCCCGCTGCGTCTTCAATTCAGCTCAAAATACGATCCACAATCGTCCACCAACTCAAACCGTCAATCACCTAGTCCAATAATGATCTTGACTTAGCCAACAACTCAAATATGAAATTAAACGACGATCCAACGCTCAGATTCAAATTAAACGATGATTCAACGGTCGGATCTGAATTTAATGATGATCCAACGGTCGGATCCTCACGGATCGCCTTTAGGATCATCCTCCAAAATTATCACGAAGATCCAACGGTCAGATCTTCCTGAATCGCCTTTACTAACATCTCCACAAAATTATATGAAAATCCGACGGTCAGATTCTCACGAATCGCCTTCCGAATCACTATTTCTCAATTATACGAAGATCCAACGGTCGGATCTTCGCCCGTGACCTCACAAGGTCACCGGGACAGTCATACGATCAACATATCCAAAATTGAAGCAAAACCGATGGTCAGATCTTCACAGATCGTAAACCGAAGATAAACGTAAAAACGTTAAATAGTAACGTCAAAACGTAAATCCACTATTTATCAACTTTTTCTAACATGACCATGTTATATATCAAAACGCTCGTATGGATGCATAGATCATCGCCTAGATAATGAAAACTCGAAATATGGTCTGATGCGCCGCCACAAGCGGTGGTCAGTGGGCGGTCAACGGCGGTCAACGCGGCGGTCAACCACCTCAGATGGCAAAGTGACCAACTACAAACTGGTTCAAAATGAAAGGGTGGTCGACTTTCATACCTGGAGCTAAGCCTGGTTCGGCCTAGATCGTCCTAGATCAAGCGTTGAAGTTGGATTAATCTCGTGCGTCTGATCAGATTCCAGATTGAATCAGGGACGTCGAAATCTTCAACTCGTGATCTTTCACTCCACACTCCAAATCGTCAAGCAAGGCCTATATGGGGATGATCAGGGGGAGGAGGAGATCACGAAAATGGGGAGGATCGGCCCGTGCAACGCCGGCACGGCCAAGATCCGGTCGGGTCGAATGCTAGGCTCTGGGGGGCTTCGATCCACGTCTGGGGGCAGCGGCGGTGCAAGGGGAGGCCACCAGGCGGCTGGGCGTGGCACGGCGAGTCCGGAGAGGGCCGGGTCGTGGCCGGAGGACGCCGGAGGAGGGAGATGGGTCCGGGTCGGGTCAGTCGGGTCGGCTGCGTAGGGAGGAGAGAGAACGGAGGAAACCGGGGGCCAAAATGCAAAATTTGCATTTTTTCGTCCTTAATGAAAGAATTCGGAAAATTTCTCTATTTATAGAAAATTCCCAAATTTCAAAAATTCATAACTTAATCATACGAACTCCGAATAATGCGTTCCACATGTCCACGAACTCGTATCGACGAGCTCTACAACTTTCATGAAGGAAGTTTTCCCAAATTTTGAACGTATAAAAAGTCAACTTTGTTGACCCCCTAAAAACGTTCGTTTTCGAAAATAAAATCGTTCGAACTAATTCCACAACTTCTCCAAGCTTCGTACTCGCTCCTACTATCGTGAAATCATTTCTAAAAATCCATGGAATTTAATTTGGATTTTCCGGGGTATTACATAACTTCTATGAAAACTAATGCTGTTTGGTTACAAATGAGTGTCTTCAAATCCCTTTTGGTAAAGATCAAGTGGAGTGATACCCATATTCCATAGTATGCAGCACAAGAATAGTCATCCTCAGTAATGAATTACTTGTTATCCATATAGAGAAATTATGTGGGTTTTCATTGATGAACATGCAATAAATGATGCAGGGGAATTGCAAATAATTATTGAGAAGGGTATATCCTACAAACACCAAATGACCCTTGATTTGAATCAAATATGGCTATCATTTTATTATTTACTTTCATCATCATCATGATGGCAAATCTATGCTGTGACTGCTTCCAATAACAGGTATTTTCATCATACAAGGTAATGATAATACATTGATAGGGTAACAAGAAAGATTTTTTTTTGGTCGAAAAAGAAGAAAATCTTGCAAGCCTGAAAATAAAAACCAAACCAGGCAGTAACAAAGACACAAAGTGGAATAGAAAACCAAGGTGTTGGAAAGATCAACAGATCTATATGCACAAGTAAAAAGTCACTAGCATAGACACTACAACCTAATGGAGCCAAGTCTCTAGCTAGTCTCTGCTTGAATTGTTGATACTGATCGATGGTGCTGGTGGGACAGAAAAATCTGAGTACATATCCAAGAAAAACTTGTCAACAATGTCAAGGTACACCGGACTTTTGAGGGTGAACATTGCTCCCTCAATTACCATTTATTTTCTGGAATGATAACTGATCTTTTCCTTTTCCAAGATCACGAGACCTTCCGCTAGAATTCTTGTCCCCTAACAACCCCCCTTCTTGTTTCTTCTTCTCAGGACTTTGCTTTGGAAACATGATGAAGCTTTCACTACTTGGATCCTCATCCTTGATTGTTTCTTTTGGTGCACTATCTCTCTTCTTCACCTTATCTATGGTAGACTCCCACTCATCATGATAATCAGTGTAGAACTCATTCTGTTGGGTGATATTTCAGGTCACTCCCACAAAAGAAAGGATTCAAGGAAAGGGATTTGGGTAGTTTTGTATCCTCCACAGAAGAAGCTTTTGAGGTTTTGAAGAGTTTTGTCATAGAAGTCCTTGCTTTTGTTCATGGTTTCTTTTAGGACCATTTCTGCTCTGCTCATAGCATAACAACTCTTCTTCTGATATTTGCTTCAATGCAGAGATAAGAGCCTCGTATTACGAGGGTTAAGAAAGTTTCAAGTTTGTCAAGCTTACATGGAGACGTAGAAAATGGAATCAAAGAGAAAACTTACTTCAAAGTTTAGCTTCCAATCTCTCTTCTTTCTCACTCTCTCTTCCAAGCTATTGAGCATCTGGTTATATGATCACTAAGCAGGCATCCGTATTCTTTATCATTCTTTGTGGGTTGCTCCATAATTTCGGCACATAAGCATTTATTTGATCGTGTGTGCAACTATCTTTATGATGACACAACATGGATGTGCAATTCAAGAAATGTGCCTGTAGGGATTTAGAAAGGTTCTTCTATTTACTCTGGTGCTGGATGAGAGTGGAAAGAATAAAGACATAGAAGCTAAAAAGTACTCATAATTTTATAACAAGACATAGGTACTGGCTGTTGGAATTTTTCTCAAGTATGATGTAGATTAACTGAAACTCTATATAGTGGTCTTTTCTCACCTGTGTGCATTTACATCACATTTCAGGAATAGGAAAGACCAAAACTGGGGAGGAGACCAGATATATTTCCCCAGTTTAGCCCCATGAAAACACCTTTACCGACTCCAATGCCAGCAGATCCTCCTGAGTCCTGAAGAAGACGAAGAAGAGGAAGAAAGAAAGAGGGTGAGGAAGAAGGAGAAGACAATCCAGACAAGGGGAACCCAGGAATCCCAGAAAAGCAGCTGTGCATTAAACTAGAGTATGTGGAGCATATTTCACTTCAATGTACAGCTGCCTTGTATGTTTTCAAGCTTGCCAAGTGCGGCTGATGCAGTTGAGTAGAGTATGAATATGGAGTTGAAGCTGTTGGAACCAACTTGAAGAGTATGAATATACAGTTCATGCTGGACGAGTTGTACAAATTCAGACAAAGCATAAGAATAACAGCATAAGAGGCATTTCATCATACTGCATGTTGGTGCGCAAGTTAGTATCAAAAATTTGGTACATCAGTCTGTTCCAAAAAATAAGAGATAAGAGAAGAAGTATACCTAATAAGTTGGTGAGATTGGTACACATGTTATGCAGAAGTCATCAAGCCATCGATTAAATTTTTATTGGATATCCCCATGGGGCTAAATATAGATTTTCAAATACTGGGTAATAAATGTTTGTAAAAAGCCCATATCTTCAACTGAAGAGTAAAAAGTACGAGCAATCCTTATATTTGAAGGGCGTGTTACAATCTTCAAAATGGTTACACTATTATGCATTAAGGTCAACTTAAAAATTATAATTGAGCGTGAAAAGACTTGCTAGCTGGAGAGGTGAGGCTTATTTCGTTGCATATGCATCCTGGGAATCCAAAGGTAATTGGTATTTTATAAGTCGAAGTTAACTCGATCACACAGTAAGATTACATACATTGTAAAGAACACTACAGGGAACTCACCTAATTCACATTGACTGCTGAAGTGGATCAGGAAAATTATCAAGAAAGAAGAGGAGTTGGCACAAAGATATGAGCAGATTTGAGCAGCTTATTTATCTCACCAACATATTAAAGTACCTCAGATTTCAGTTCAATATCCAAAGTACAATATGTATGTTTATAACTACACCAACATATTAAAGTACCTCATATTTGAGCAGCTTATTTATCTCACCAAGATCGTTCTCCTGTCAATTGTACAAGAAATATCAAACTATAAGGGAAAACTTAGAGAGACTTTAAAATACACAAACTTTTACTTGCATATAAGAAACTTCCATATGTATGTTGGCACAAAGTTTTGGTGAAGTACCACAGAAAAGAATAAGAAGAAAATCAAACATGATGTTAAATTAAACTATTTTGATTCTGGACTCAGATAATTTAGAGTGACATTTATGACTTATGACATAATAGAAAAAGAATGGACAAACTAGACATGAAGGGAATTAATCGGACTTAATTCAGTTCCACAATATCCGATTTCTAAGCATCCAGGCATCGACATTAGAGCCCATGATGCCATCTTAAAGTCTTAGATTAATGCTCAACCAGTTAGCTAGGATTTCTGTAATGCATGGCTAAGCTATTGATTTTTTAAGTATAAAGCTAATGTAATCTCTCATTGACCAATTAGTCAAACTTGAGAAGTTTTCTGTTAGAATTTGTGGCTTTGATACCACTGTGGTAATTTGGTGCGGAAGCTTTCAGTAGTAGTGGGCTAGGACTAAAAGATGGTTGAGTTTAAAAAACAGAGGAGGTAGGTTGTATGAAAGGAAAACAGAGGAGAGGTTTGTATATATTGAGAACGGGGGAGCTTTTGATTATTAATAGAGGAGCTTTGATTAATTGTTTCATTAATTATTAGAAGAGTTCATCATGCAGACATATATAGAGATGATTAACCGACTTACTCACTCGTACCAGTGTACCACCGACCTTGATGGACTAGTCTAGATCATGCTAGACCATGTTAGACTTAATTGATTACATTCATATTTACATGATTCTTCTAGATACTCGCTGTAATAACTGGATAATTCTAGATCAATCTAGTAACTCTTGGACTTCTCTTGGTTTTCTCTAGACTTCTCTAGATTGATGTAGATTATTTTAGATGATCAATGTGCATTAACTTTCAACATTTTCATACTCAAGATCGCCTTGACCTCTAATCTTTCTTTCATTGTCTGGTGTTTGTTGAAAATGCAGATGGCTTACATCTTCAATGAAGCTCCATCTTGTTATTAACTGATTTCTATGGATTGGATTGCGACACCTCTGCTAAACCTCCATAACATATTGTATTGATCCCATCCTCCTATTGACTAGGGAAACTGAATGCGGCTTTCTGTAAGAACCTCTAATGCAGCAATGCTACATGGAGCCAAGGCTGACCTATCAATTGGAAGTTGACCACTGCCCCATACATTCCCCACTATCTATCCAACACTACTCTATCCAAGCTGCCCAACCCATATCTCAGAGAAATAAATTGTACGTAATACTCCCAATGACTCAAATGGGGGAACTAATCCTGTTTAAATCACTGAGAACTTGAGACTCTCAGTTAGTTTCATCACAGGAGCTATAAAGTATCATTCTTGACACCTGAGATTGAATACCCATTCAAACAAATCATAACTGCACAGGCATTTCATCAGACAGTTGGTGAACAAGTCACACACACAGTTATTGCAGAAAGACTGTTCAATCGAAAAACAAAAATAAGCAAGCAGAAGAGTGAGCTAGTTGTTTGAACTTTGAAGTTTAACCAAGGAAAAGCAGAGGTTCTCGAGCAGCAGAAGAGATTGAAGCAAAGAATTCAACAAAAAAATTTGGACCATAAAAGGCTATCCATAAGTGAGTAGTTGTGACCAATCCTTATATGAGTTATATCAATCTGAAGGTCTTGTTACAGGCTTCAAGGTGATTGTAATATTATGTAATGATTGGAAGTTTATATACACTGAAATTGAACTTGAAAAGTCTTGTTAATACACTAATCAAATCAAGTTTTTTTTTTTTTTTTTAATCTTGTGTTCCTTCGTGTTTCCATTCAATGATGATTTCCCTTCTCTTAAGTCTTAACAACTCACTACACTTATATATCGTTTTCATGCTCACCCACCGCATCAAGTCATCAGTTATGCTAAGATCATGTGGTTCGAATGTGTCTCCCAATCTCCCATGATGCAAAATAAAGTTAGGGAAGCACTGAGCTCCATATGAATGATTCAGTGCCAAGATCTGGTAAGGAATTGCTAGCAGATTCAGTAATGCTACTCGGTTATGTGTAGATCATGCTGTTCAGAGCTGGAAAACAAATATAAAATTAGTGAAGAACTAAAAGCATAAGAACAATCCAATGGATAACGAACTGCTGAGAGTGACTATGCATCTAATAACTCACTGCCCACAAAAGACAGAACTGAAATTATTGGAAATAGATTACTGTAATTGGTACATGGCAATAGAAGATTTTGTGCTGCAGTATTTCAAGATGCAAATGTCAAGAATGTAGATACAACATATTTAAGGTTGTCTGAAACGTATGAGACCTGAGAATCCTCTCGAACTGAAGATCACACTGATCTAGGCAATGCACTTCAATTGGAGATGTCAACTCAGCACCACTAAAAAGGGTCTGGCTTCTCCACTTTAGTTTCAATTTTTTTTTTTTCATATCTATGGAGTTATTTAGTGCCAGATATTTTGATTCAATCCTCATGCCAAATTTCAGCATCCTCAGAATCATAATGCATATATTACCAACTCATTTGCAACTGCATTGCCACCTCTAGGGATATAATGAAATGAAATATATTGAAAAGCAAGAACCAATGCTAAGCCACCATAGCTACTTAAGACATGATGCAGAAGCTCTTATTGTAACATTTTAAATCATGTATAGAATTATGGATCGCCTTTTATGGTCCAAGAGAAAAGACTTGATATATATTTATGTAATATTTTCAGTGGACTCAACTGTGAGTATGACATACACTAGTGAAACAGAAAAATGGATTTCATGCTTGAAGAAAATGATGCAACTGTCTATGAGTTTTGAGTGCAACGATTGTCTTTGCTTGATATGGTTCCTTTTCGTTGGTGTTGCTTGCTTTGTCCAATCGATTCTCTTGTCGACCCAAAGGCAAGTTTTTTGGTAGAGTTCGTTCTGTTAGTTCTGTACAGTTGGTGACTTAACTTTTCCATTACAATATCTATCTATTCTAACTTACATAGAATAATTAAAACAGACTAGCAAAGAAGGAAACCTTGAAACTTCACCCACCCTCAGAAGGTCATAATTAAAATTGACAACTTCTTTTTTTATCTCTGTATGACATTGGAAGATTCATGGTCTAGTACCGTCTTATGTTGATTGATGAACCTGATGCAAAACTTTGGCCATATTCTAGAATCCAGTTAAGACATAAATTGGAGAACTGATGCAATTCTGACTTGCCTGTTATCCAATCCACTACCCTCTTATGCAAACACAGATGATCTAGCAGACGTTGGAATGACATGAACTATTGCCGAGGAGTTTTGACCAGGAAGCACTACTAGGAGATCAAAGATTGTGCACTGACAAATGGACATCCCAGAAGAAAATATGGCTCATATATAGCACCGTGGGAGGACTCGAGAGCCATTACGATTATAATGCAACTAAAGAAGTTCGGCAGCCAGGCTTTGAGTGCAAAGGTACATTTCTCATGTATGGGGAACGTAGGCTTTGAATTGGACGGCACATATCTGGGAAAGCTATAACAAGTCTAATACTCTAATGAGTAGAACTGTAGTAGTGTCAGTTTGCCAAACTGAATTTCACAATTAACTAGGCCAAGCAAATCAATGGGAATATATACCATTTACTTCAAAATTTATGTCTTTCATCAACACTGGAAGATTCGTTTAGAGCAGAATGACATTAGATGGACCTAGAACAAATAATTGTTCATGTTTAGCTTAGCTTAGCTTGTTGAATTTTGTCAGAGGGATGAGCAGGTTAAGAAAGATTAGCCTATCAAAATCAGACTTCACAGTTGATATGTGCTGGAGGCGAGGGTTTCTGGAACTCCTCAGATAAAGCTCAGGCAACCCGGTAGGTTTTTTTTTTGTGCCAGCTTAAATGTAATAAACTAGAAATAGGAGCTTGACGTTGATTTTAATTTTCAAAACCTTCATCAAAAGACAGATGGAAGGATTGAATTATCGCTGTGTTTTAAACCAACAGTGATTCAATCTTTGCAACAACGACAAACCAGCACATTCATCATTCTCATTTGCTCATAGAAGGAATTTACTCCATACATAAAAATGAAACTAGCTAATTACGAAAGGCAATTCAATTTATTTAGTCTTAATGTTACACACTGAAGCGTTTAGGAGCACATTCAGCTAGGAATTAGACCATCCCATAAATTGAAAGACTTCAACGCAGATAATATTATATCACATCCAAACTTTGGGTTTCGAAAACCCCTCATTTCTTTCCACTCTTCTTGAGGCCAGCACCTCCAAAAGACCCTTTCTGTGATGCCTTGGCTCTAAGCTCCTTCAGTGCCTGCTCATCATTAGAATAACAGCTTTCTATCAATAACTAGTCAAATAACTACATCAAAAAGGAACCAGGATATTGTGACAATTGAGCTCTCACCTTTTCCTCATCCTTCTTCTTCTGAAGCTTGGCCAAATCATCCTGCATAGTAGCAAATAAAAGTTGATATCGTAAGGAAAATTGCAAATAAAATCTATACAACGCAATTCCTGCATGAGCCTAAACACTGGCTCAATAAATTCTAGGCTATGCTTAATAAGATCTAAAGACACATATAACCAGGGATCAAACCCAATGATACAGATCTAAATCTGAGCAGGACAACCCAGCACTCATTACAGTTAAGAGTACAAGATTCAGCATAGAATAACAAGGAATCATGAAACATCTTATATTGTGGTAATAATATCAAATAGTTAACATCTGATAAATGCCAGGCGCAAAAACATTCCAAGCTAGAAGCCTAATGCAACAATTCCTACTAGCAACTGCTAGTCAAAGACGTGTACCATTTGCTTTATTATGTGGTTCCTTGTTACAGATCTACACCTCTTATAGAATAGTTAGAAGTATGCGTACGTAGAGATTTCCTATTAGAGAAAAAAAAAACTAATCAAGAATATTGATAATGAAAAAATAATAATTTAGCAATGCCAATTTAGACATTAGATTCCTCTAAACTAAAGAACTACATGACAAACAACATAACAGATCTAGATTACGAAACGAGTTCCTCTCAGGTGAGCAATCAACAAAATTACACTAATCCAATTTCCACCCAAACCTGTGTACAAACCAATTCCACTGGTCACAACAAATTGAAGGCTAAAACATCTCCCAAAAACACAACCCATCATTGACCCAGACAATAAAACCCATCTATTCAAGCAATTATAATATGTTCCTCTCTAATCACTAAGATCTCAAATACATAATGGGCCACCAAAGCTACGAACTTTTAAGTTCAACATTCATTCAATAGAAACAATACCTCGTCGTACTCCTTCTTCTCAGCCTTGGGTTGCTTCAAAGGCTTTGCCTTTCCACCTAAACCAAAAGGAAGAAAATTAACTTTGATTCCAAAATCCCATCAAAATCTGACAAATTTTTAGGGTTTATGAGAATTGAATCTAAAAATTGAATCTGAAAAGGTTGGGGCTTTTGAATTAGAAAGGACGTACCTTGCTTGGACGACATGGCTGCGATCTAGGGCGGAAGGTTTGGTCGGAAATCGAGAGCTAGAAGAAGAAAGAAGACCCAACCCTATTTGCAGCAGCGGCCGATATTATTATAAGTGGAAGTCAAGTCACCGCCATATATAGACAGAGATTACATACTTTTTACACGGGCCTATAATTGCTCATTGTATTTTACACTTCTACCCTCCTGTACAATTGGAGATATATGTCAGCATGTCGTGCATAAAATTGTAAGCGATACCATCCTAAACAAAAAAAAATTAAATTAAATTAAATTCAAGGGATACCAAAACTCGGGGTGGGCACGGTTCAGAATCGGGACCGAGCCCAATTTTAACGGGTCGAGTTGAAATGAAGCTTTCTAACATCAGAAACCGAACAAGACTGAATTAATTAGACTCGGTTTGGATTTCGATCTTTGATGCGTGGACCGAGAAGAAGAAGAAGATAAGAAAGAAACTCGTAAACCAAAATAGAAGAAAAGAGAGCAAGAGTTATGTTTGAACCCAAAATGAACATTTTGGGAGCCAAACAAGTTAAACCCAAAAAGAAAGATGAAGAAAAATAGAAATCTAGGAACTTATATGGCGTAGACATCGATCGCAACATCAAGCTCTTTGCCTTAATTTCCAAGCTCTACTTCTTATGCGAAACCCACAACACCTGCTTCAAGTACCAGCTCCCTAGCGATGATCGAGTATGACAACCTCTACATCAACGATTTGTCGAATGAACTTTGGTTCATAATCGAGATAGAAGAATTTGAAGTTGGAATCAAGAAGAAGAATATAATCAAATAGGGTTGGCTGGTTGGGTTATTGAGTGAGGATGAAGTGATGAACTGAAGAGTGAAGATGAACTAATGAATTGAGGAACTGAGAATTCTAGGGTTCTTTGAAGAACAAAGAGAATCATAAGATTTTTGGTATTTTATTCAGAATAAGTCAATGTTTGACCGAAGTTGTGTTAGTTTTTCCCCGTGATTTTGTGAGGTCAGGTGCATCCTAAAAATATAGGCTTGCATAGACAACCACTGATAGTGTGACATGCAAAAATAAATATATTCTGTCTGTCCGGGTTTTTTGATTGGTGCATTATGGGTACAGGGACTGACCCATTTTTTTCTAAACCGATCCAGTTCGTGATTTTTTATGTATTTTGTAGAAATAAAACTGAATCGGCCAGTCTGAACCGATCCGATCCAGTTTTTTCAGGTTTCTAGGCTGAAACAGCCAGGCCTACCAAAACATTATACCACTGAATTTAGTTTTTCTATTCTTAATTTTAAGAATTTGTTTTTTTGTTTTACCATGTACGATTCGAGTTCATAATTCAATGGTTCAGGTGAAACTTGTGGCTTTAGTGATAATAAATAAATCCTGTAAAGTAAGCAAAATTCATCTAACACACCTTTATAGAGAATTTTATAATATAAATCGGAGTGAAGCATATTCAAACGTTACAATACGCAGTTTAAAAAGCATTTGTTGCTATAACCAAATGCTTTCGGTGATGAGGCGCACAATTTGTGGTGAAGACATACCCTCGCTTCACTAGTTACCAGTTGGCAATTGAGTTTTCAGATCTGATCACATCGTTTTGCCTAGTTAAGAACAAATAAAAAAATGTTGCCAAATTTGACTATCTTGAAGACATCATCTACTCAGTGGAACGTCTACGTTCTCAAGTAACCATGATATTGTCATCCTAGGTAGTGGTGGAGCCAGAAGTTGATCTCAAGTGGGGCACTCGAAAATTTTAGAAAAAAATTCGAAACTTATAATATTTCGAAAATTTTATAAAAAATAATAAATTAGAATAACGTTAGAGAAAGATTAATATTTTTTTTAAACTACATCTTATATATTAAGCCAGTTTCCCTTTACAATTTTTGAAAGTCCATAATTGCCATTTCCCTAATACAAAAAAAACTTTATATTCTAAGGACATAATAGGTGCATCAATAAAATTAGTCATTCTTTGCTGATAATAACTGCATATTTTCTCTTTCTTTCTTTTTTTTGTATGAAATTTTGTAGTATGAAAAAGAAAAGGAAAATGATCTAAAGATCTAATTTTAAAGAAAAACTGAAATCACTCAAATAAATTTTGAAAAGCAAATTAGCACAAGCGTAACACTTGCTGAAAGGCTGGTATTTTATTAATCAAATTTATAGTTTTGAAAATTTCAGATAGAGTAATACTGATACCTCTAGGAGGCTTGAATTATTGTTGGAATTTCAGATAGAGTACTACAATAAAAGCACCTTCAGTAAGTATTCATATATAAAATTTGTCTCATCTATCATGTAGGGCTAGCTGGTTCGGTTATTGAGTGAGGATGAAGTGATAAACTGAAAAGTGAAGATGAACTAATTAATGAATTGAGGAATTGAGAATTTTAGGGTTCGTTGAAAAACATAGAGAATCGGGAGATTTTTGGTGTTTGATTCAGAATCAGTCTACATTTGACTGAATTGAAGTTGTGTTAGTTTTCCTCTGTGATTTTGTGAGGTCAGGTGCATCCTAAAAATATAGGTTTGTATAGACAATCACTAATAGTGTGACATATATATATATATATATATATGTGTGTGTGTGTGTGTGTGTGTGTGTGTGTGTGTGTGTAGCTTCAAAGAGGACTAATTAAAATGAAGTAATGTAACATTTTGTCGCTAGGCTGTCTATATGGCAAAGATTAATATATTTGGTGTTTCCGGATTTTTTGATTGGTGCATTATGGGGACAAGGATCGACCCGTTTTTTTCTAAACTGATCCAGTTCATGATTTTCTATGTATTTTTTTGCAAAAATTAGACCGAACGGCCAGTCCGAACTGATCCGATCCAATTTTTTGGGTTTATGCCTTTCTGGGCTAAAACACCCAGGAATACCAAAACAAAGATTATACCACTAAATTTAGTTTTTCTATTCTTAATTTTAAGAATTTGTTTTTTGTTTAATCATGTAAGATTCAAGTTCATAAGTCAATGGTTTAGGTAAAAGTTGTAGCTTTAGTGGTAATAAATAAATCCTATAAATTAAGCAAAATTCATCTAACATACCTTTATAGAGAATTTTATAATACGAATCAAAGTGAAACATATTCAAAACGTTACAATACGCAATTTCAAAAACGTTTGCTGTTACAACCAAATGCTTTTGGTGATGAGGCGCACGATTTGTGGCGAACACATGCCATTCTCGTTTTAATGATTTACCAGTTGATGGTTGAGTTTTCAGACCTGATCACATCATTTTGCCTAGATAAGAACAAATAAAAAAATGTCGCCACATTTGACGATCTTGAAGACATCATCTACTTGATGGAACGCCTACGTTCTCAAGTAACCGAGATGTTGTCAGAAGTTGATCTCAAGTGGATATCACTCTTCTTAGAGTTGAAAATGACAAAACTCGGGTGATAAGTTCTCGTAGAGACCCATACATGTGTGAAATTGAATTTGGCAAAAGGCTTGCGGGTCTGTGCTTGTAACAATTCTCAAATGCTCACAAAAAGATAATCAGTGCAGATTTGAAGGCTGTTCGGATGTTGGAATTAGCTTGCGAAAAGGTCAAGAGAATTTTAACATATTCACACGAGGATACAATCAGTATTGATTCTCTTGTTATTACTTTGACTGTACAATCAATTGGCAAACTGTTCAAACATCAAGTTGCTAAACTCTTTAGACTACTTGAAAGCTTGTACAACACCAACCTCACAAGCTGGTATCCCTTCAGTCAACTTAGAGACCTTTGATTTCTCCTCTTCTAGTGTTGCCTTGGTTACTTGAAGCTCTTCTGAAAGTTTTTCCTTGACTTCTCTATCTGAGCCATAAGATCTCTGCTCAAACCTTCTCCTCCTCAGCTCATTTTTACTCTTGTTTTATTTTTTGTCTTAGATTTTTTGTTTCTTAGTGGTTAATCCAAGATGCTATTAATACAAGCCTTGTAAAATTCTTCTCTTTAGAATAGGATTGACACAGTTTCAACATTGGTGAAGAAGTTTTGGTTGCTGAAGTTAGAAATTTGGTAAGTGTCATGTGAAGTACAGGTATAGTGAGCTCTATTTCTAGCACCGTTGGTACGATACAAGCTTGATCCGTTCAAGAGGTAAGTACGTTTTAATTTAACATGTGAGTATGACAAAACATGTGATTTGTAGCCAAATGAGAATACCAAACTAATTTAATATGGTAGCATGCATAACTTTAATTCTAAAAAATCAAGAGTTGAACTACCTTCATTATGTCTAAAAGGAGCAACAACATCTTTCATGCCACTATTAGGACATGTGTTTTCCTTAAAACCTACCTTATTCTATGGTTTTGTAGGTATTTGTTACGAGGTGGAGGAGAAGTTTTCATGAACTATTGTGTTATTCCAAGACTTGTTGTCTATGACAAGTATACTTCATCTCTGGTCAAAAATCTATTTCAAATCTTTGGCTATCTTATAGAAACACTTGGTCGAAAGGATGATAAAGCATGACTTGTCATAAACAGACAATAGGTTCAAACACAGGATAAAATGGAGAAATTAGTCGAGGACACACTAAAGGCCAATCAAGTATGTATACTCCATCTCTAGTTAAAAATCTATTTCAGATCTTTGGCTATCTTATAGAAACACTTAGTCGAAAGGATAATTAAGCATGACTTGTCATAAACAGAAAAAATATTCAAACACTTGATGAAATGGAGAAATTAGTTGAGGACACACTGAAGGTCTATCAAGTGATTGTTATCGATCATTACACGCACACACGTGTGTGTGTGTGTGTGTGTGTGTGAAAATTGTAGAGTTTTGAATGTCTTTTTAGTGCATAGGAGAGGGAGACAAGATGTGTTTGAGGCAAATTTTGCTTCATATTCAAATAAATTGAATTTCATATAAGCTGATTTTTTAGACAAGATTTGTTAAAGCAACTTGAACAACTTCCCTACAAGCTAATTTATTGCTACTTTATTGTGCGAGGTGTGGGTGGTGCATCAGGAAGGTGATTCTAGTCATCGATCTTATTGAGGAGGCTGCAAAAGAAAGATGTAATGCAGGCCCCAAAGGCGATTTTTGAAATTCTTCCACCTCATGCTATGGCAACCACAAACCCGGCATAGCCTTTACCTTCTTATAAATGAATTCTAATTCTTAGAAAACAAAACCTATTTGAAGAGTGAAGGACCGATTGACCTTAAAGATGAGGTAAACTTGAACCACCTTGTCATGCCCCAGTAGACACCAATTGTTATTGAGGAAGTGGCTAGATGAGGAACACACTTTCCTCGTCATCTTGGACTTAGTGTACGTGGAAGGTAGCAAAAGATATGAACGCACAAAAGCAAGAGATCAACATCAATGTCGTTGACTTCATCATAGTTGGCAACAACTACTGTAACTTGACAGTAAAATCAGTGTTAACCAGTCAAGACTCGTAACTTATTATTTGATATCAACTTGAGCATTTGATCAGAAGTATGACCAATACTTAGAATGATATAGGTTCTATTTTGAAAAGTTGAACTTACCCTTGAGTTTGTAGGGTCTCAAATTTGCATGTGATTGTAACTTCAACTCCATCCCTACTACTATATATGAGTGAAAGTCAAAGTTTGGTGTCAAATGCTTCACCAAATTTTGAATTAGCATTGAGGGAGCCCTTCTAATGAGGACCACTATAATGAGGACTAGTTGAGGACTTTCTAATGAATGGTTTGGGAGACCCACTTTTCGATTACATTACGGAAAATCAACCGTTAGATATGTTGGAATTTAATTAGAATATTTCAAAATACCTGATATTTTTGAAACCTCATTTGAACCGTTATTTGCAGATAGTAATAGTCATGAACTCTTTTTGTGTCATTAACTCTCTTTGATTGTGATTGTTACAAAGATTTCATCAGCTTGAATTGTTCTTATACCATTAATTTGGTTAACTCTGCAATTATATTGGTTCATTCCTTATTTGATACACTTCCGTTTTGATTTTTCCTAATAAATGTCATTATATTCATTTCTGTTACATAAGTTAGAAAGCTTAATTGCTATTAGCAAATTGTTATTGCATTAATCATCATTGCCCTGTATAATCTCTACCTTTCCAAATCAAAATATACAACAAGAAATTCAATCTCATTTGTTTCCTTTCCTAGTTCAAAGTATTCATGTGTTTCCTTTAATTTATCTATTCCACTAAAAGAAAGTTTCAAGCTGTTCGATACGATCCGAGTATTGTGAGTGTACACCTACAAGGATCGAGGTTGTTGTACCCAGGAGGGTAGGGCGCCACAAACCTGCTACACGGAAACATTGTCTCCGAGGGGCGAAATCTACTCTTAAGGGCAGTGTTTACACGCCTCAACCTTAAACTCTTTTCAAGTAATGTGTCCTTCGGAAGCCTATAAATCCAAGAGATAAGTTCTATAATCCTTGTTATTTAATTTATTATGACAATAATATTATTATAATTATTTATTATTAATATTGTATTCGTGTGATTTTGTAGGAGAATCAAAATATGGTGACTCAAGTAGCATCCATCAACCAAATTTCTAACAAGATATTTACATATCACTTCAGAAAATTTTCTTCCAAATTGCTAATTGTTAAGGTACAGAACTAGATCAAATCAATAGACGAACCAAATCTGTCAAATATGAATAAATCATGGTCATAACTAAGAAATCACGATTATGAATGTCTTAATGATTTTCAATTTGGTTGAAAAATTGCATAAATGAATCTACATATAAATACTTATAAATCTAACCGTCGATTTGTGACGAAAAGTAGGCCTAACAATACAGTCCTCGACTAGTCCTCATTAGAAGGGCTAGTTGAGGACTTTATTGTTAGACCTACTTTTCGATCACATTTCCGCAAATAGACTGTTAGATTTTTACATAGAAGGGCTTCCATAGCGTTAATATCCTTTGAATAAAATAAACTTAATTTGTAAAAAATCTAAAAATTTTATAGTTAAACCTCTATAAATTTTTTTTTTTGAACCAAGTAATTCATTCATCGCAAGCCAGAATGGCACATATACATACCTTCCCTTGCCAAACTCAAGGGCAAGTTTAGGACGTGGTATGCTAGCACCACTCATTAGACAACCAGTGCACACTTATTAAGAATGAACCTATAACACTATGAAAATAAACATAGTACATAGACCCATCCCAAAACATAAAGAAAACAATGGCAATTAGTGGAGACAATCCTCCTGGATCCCAAATACGAAATCCCATAGACTTATAGCCCATTAGTGTGGTCTGTGGACGAGCCCAAGTCCAGAAGACTGCAGACACCCCGAGCGCATTAGACTGTAGCATCCACATCGATTTTGGCTTCCAAATTGAGTTGGGCCACCAACCTGTTTTGTTCACCCCACTACATGCAAGCCCCAAAACAGTTTTGGACACCCAAAGCATCCGAGTTGATTTGGGCCACAAAAATGATCTAAGCACCCAAATGAAGTTGGGCTTTGCAATTGATCTGTGCACCCCGTACTTGGGCACCACATCTTCGTCAAACACGGCCGTCACCGCCGCTGCTATCACCCATTGCAACCCCTCTGCTTGCACGGTTACCATAGCCGGTGTTTCTGCAGCCATCGCCGCCGCAACAAACTGCACCCGACCCACAATACCAGCACTGATCCAAATTGGACAACCTCTCCAAACCACCATCTCAGCAACACCGAGTCGACCCCCCCCCCCCCTCGTTGCCTTGCTTCGAGCACAGAGAAATTGCTTCTACCATGGCTGAAACAGCCCACCAGATCTGGACATTCTCCGCAATTTCAGCCCTTCATCCTTTAGCCTCGCTCGACTTGGTCGGAGCCGACCCCATGAAACCTGCCCTGCAAACCGGCGTCTGAAGGCTTCAACGCCCCAACACCGGAGGCCAGATTTCCTTCGATAATCTCCATGCGAAGGTCCGGGTTCATGGTTGAGAGATGCATGCTGATAACGAGGTTGCTTTGGTTGGGTGTTCGCCGAAAACAATCGGTGTTGCAGGGCTGAAGAGAAGCCACAAAGTGTGGAGAGGAAAGCTCCCCTTAGGGGCAAGGCCGGAGTCGGCCGCCATTGGAGAACCCCAAAACCGGGGCGACTAGGGTTTAGGACGGCCATATCCAGTAAATCAATCAATGAGAATCGTTAAACCTCTATAAATTAATAGCCTTGGAACCAAGGAATTCCTATTAATTTAGCAAATATTAAATAATCAATTAACTTATAAATTTATCAAAGTATTCTTTATTTTCTTAAATATTGTTGTATTTTTTTCAATGAACTACATTGTTCAAAGCAGTGATGACATTGAATAATTTTTTGTTGCAGCATGAGAAAACCACACCAGAACTTCTTACCATGTTTAGAATAGTTAGAAATGAGATCCAAGGTGACACTAATTTCAAGAAGAAACAAGCAACGATTGAGTCATTTTTTATGAAGACCTCATAGTCGAATCATACACATTATGTATCAAGAAATTATTAATTTATATATTACATGGGTTCTATATGATTTTTTTTTAAATGTATTATCTTATAAATTTAGTGAATTATTAATTTAGCACGTTGTTCCCAAGTCGGGACCGGCCAAAAATATTATTTAATCGAGATTATTAAATTATCAAGGTTCTACTGTATTATGGTAATAGAGCTTCTATTCATACCTCCAAAATTGGTATTTGGACTTCTCTCTTTTTCCAAGTTATAGTTGACTTTGTCAACTCATGTCAAATTACCAATAAGAACACAAAAGAGGAAAAGAAAAATCTCTTCTTGTTGTAGAGAAACTGAAATTGAGAGAAATTCGCTGTGTATTCTCATTGATAATAGGGGCCTCTTTATATAGAGGATTACAATACATAGAATCTCAATCATACAAGGAAAGTAATCGTACATTGAATAGGAATCTAGATCCTTCTATTTTAACCCTATTACCACTAGGTCAAGTAACCTAGAGTTTGGGCCAGACACATAATCGGGATTTCCTTGAACACTCCCCCTTGTGTCGTCCAAACGTGGTGCTTCTCTCGTTGCCTCATTAAAAACCTTGCCGAGTAACAAAAACCCAGTGGGACAAAAATAACCTCGGTCGAAGGGGAAAAAGAGCACAACACACCCTTCAAGTTTCGAGACCATACATGTAGACATCTCCCCCTGATGTCTGCATCCCCCCTGATGACTACGGTCATGGGAGTTCGGATAACTTCCGTAAACGATGCTACCAACATGTTTCTCGAAAGTGGAATTTAGGTAATGACTTGGTGAGCAAGCCTGCCACACTGTCCTCAGATTGAACCTAGTTCACTTTGATCTTGAGGAGAGTCTGTTGTTGCTTATTATCCTTGGTGTTGTCGCTTTTGATGTAGCCTTGCTTCATTTGTTCAAAACAAGCAGCATTATCCTAAATGCTCGTAGGCTCATCTGTGGTAGACTTCAAACCACAATTGTTCGAACATGCGTAATTATGGATCCAATCCATATACATTCACGAACCTCTTCGTGAAGAGCAATGATCTCTGCATTGTTCGAAGATATAGCGACTAGGGTCTATTTCTGTAGACCTCCAAGATATCACGGTCTTTACCCATGGTGAACACTTAACCATTTTGGGAATGACCTTTGTGTGGGTCAGAGAGATACCCAGCATCAGCTAAACCTTTCAAAACACATGTCGTTTTGGGATGGGGATAGTGGACGCATGCCGGTGTTGGCGGCGTTCCTGGTGTGTGATGGGTCCGAATCCATCATCTCTCTATAGGGATAGAACAAGTCAATATCAATCGTACATCTCAAGTACTGAAAGATACCTTTTACACCAATCCAATGGCATCGCGTTGGCGCACAGCTATACCTTAGCTAACAAGTTCACAACATATGAGATGTCCGGTCTTGTGCATTGGGATAAGTACAATAATGCGCCAATTGTACTAAGTAAGGCACTTCTGCCTCTAGCACACCTTCGTCATCATCCTTTCGACGAAGAAGGTCATTTTCAGGATCAAGACTACGAACGATCATGGGGGTGCTTGAAGGTTTGACCTTGTCAAAATGCCTAAGCATCTATCAACATGATGCTCAAGTTCCAAACCGAGACATAATCGTGTTCTCCCATAATCCTTCATCTCAAAATCGGATTTCAAGTGTTCAGCGGTTTCCCTTAACTCTTTAAGGGCTTCTAATGAAGATCATGTCCAACATGAACCGCGATAGAATCCGAAACTTGTTATGGAAACGCATGGGCATATCCCTTCCCAATCAAGTAGTCATCTTAGTGAGCGTTTCAACCTCTTTGTAAAACGTGCTCCGTAGTCTAGAGCCACTTGACTTGGGTAAATGAAGTTCACCATGAACCTTCATGTATATTCCGTATCTAGATCCCCATGGAGATACGTAGTGACCACATTTGTAAGTTGCATGATCAGTTATTTGGAAACTACCAAACTGACAAGGTAGTGGAGTGTAGTGACATCCATTACGAGAGAATATGTCTCATCGTAGTCGATTCCAGGGCGTTTTGTGAGAAGCCTTGTGCCATAAGGCGAGATTGCCATCTCTTTTTCTCATCACGCTTTCTAACGAAGACCCAGTAGTCAATAGGTTTTATGTTAGGAGGTGTTGGCATCACTAGCTCGAAAACCTTCCTCTTCGTTAGAGAATCCATCTTAACCTGGATCGCATCTTTTCCATTTAGGCCAAATTTCTCTGCGTTGGCATTCATTCATCAACGGAGCGTGGTTCGATATCATCAGACTCAACAAACTCATGCGCAACGAAACAACATCATCAATTATGATGGAGTTTCTATCCCACATCTCATGTACACTAGTGTAATTTTCATAGAGCTCTATATTCTCAGGAATAGGGTTCTAACGTTGAGGCGTCCCCCAACGATAACCATAACCCGGAAGATTCTCATGAGACGGATTTTGAGTGTCGATGATCAAAGGATTGGAATGTGCCAAAGTATCCTTCGAACTCACGGGCCTCCCACGCATCCTAGCTGGGGCCATGGCCTATAACGCCAAAGTGTAACTCTCTTTGGCATTGGCGCCATGCCTACCTCTGGGTAGGGTGGCGCTACGTCCTCTCGTAGGGACGTCCTTGCAGGCATATTTGCAGCATATTTGTGTGATCTCGTCACTTTAGTAGGGATCGAGATGAGACATAGTGGGGACAGGCCACGACAATTCCTGTCGTTCCTGCTGAACATATGTGTTCTTATCTCCCCCTAACGACGGGAAGACTGTCTCATCAAAGTGACATCCACAAATCAAGCGGTAAGGAGATCGCCATGCAAGGGCATTAAGTGGCGGATGATTATTGGAGTCTCAAATCCAACTGAGTTGCTCATTCATCTGTAAGGACCCATCATAGAGCGCTGTGGCGGCGCAATTGGCACAAAAAGGCACACTCAAATATGCGTAAGTACGGTACTTGTACCCAGTCACTAGCTGTAACGCAGAGGTAGGTTGAGTGGCGGTGGGTCGTAGACAAATTAGCATAGCTGCATGCGATATTGCATTACCCCAAGCGGATATAAGAAGATTGGTGCGCATTACCAATGTCCGGACTACCATCGTAGTCGTTTCCGCGAGACCATTTGGGTGTGTTCATGGGAATATAATGTCCAACATTAGTCCCAATGCAATAACCATCGAAAGTTTTCGATGTAAACTCTCTAGCATCGTCAAGTCCAATTGACGGAATAGGATGATCCGGGGAGTGAGCCCGTTGTTGTATGATACGTGCTAGGAGTGTAGCATAAGAAGCATTACAGGTGGACAATGGCACAACACGGGATCAGCGTGTTGGCATATCAACCAACATCATGAGATATTTAAACGTCCGCAAGTTGGTGGAATCAGTCCACAGAATCCCTACGGATTCTATGTAAGAACATAATGAGTATTTTCATATCCTTTGCATAGGACGGTCTCAGTCCTAATTTTCCTAAGGAAGTGGCTTTGTAAAATGAGCGAGAGGCCTTAGAAGCAACCAATGAGAGTTTTGGTTGGGCCTGAGCGTTTGAAACGCATATTGAAGCAAAGTTTGTGACTACATCACCCATCATGGTGTCATGACCATGGGAAGTGGCATCCATGGCGTTATAACCATGGGGATTGACATCCATGGCGTCATGGCCATGGGTAGCGCCATATATGGCGTTGTCACAAGGGACTTGGGCGACCATATGGCGCCCCAAGACAGCTGCAGCGCCAGATGCTGCAATTGTTGCGGTCTTGCTAAGTCCAGGAACCAATTTTTGATTCTTGCTTCATTTCGCTCGAGGGTGTCCATGTGAAGTCTTTAGTAGACGGATCATCATATCATGACCAGGGTGACTTATCCTGTCGAGACAAAGCCAATATGTGTCTAAATCCAAGAGATCTTCTCTCATAACTTTATTGGATTTAATAGCTCGAATAGTGACATAGAGTCCACTAGAGAGACACATACACTTCTCTAAGATGCGCCTTCGTTCGCAATTATTAGAGGCATTGCAAAGGAACTCATTTCTGTTCTCTACATGCGTTTTCGCATGGAATCCGTTGGCTATCCATAAGTGCGAGTTGCCCTAGGAGCGTAGGAGCGTAGAGAGTTTCTGTGACATTAATCAAGGTGCCATTTGGCAAAGAGAACTTGGGCTATTCCATGTCCTTGAATTAATACTGATGGCCCAGCCATCGTAGTCACAAAGTAACATGTTCATGAATCAAAATGGAGTCATAATGAAAAGAACTCAAAATTTTATTCATAAGCCAACGGAGTACATCATTGTCTCTTAAACATTAGGAGAATCTAATCCAAATGCTAGCTAATGCAAAACATTGGTAGTCGTCTAACTTCTTTTGGTAATTCCAAAATAAATGTGACCAGGTGAGTAGAGAGATGTCGGTGGAGCAAGGCTCGCTTAAGTACCACTAATCTCAAAACCTTCCTAGACATCACATTTACGTTGAGTACGCCTACTTTGAAGAAAGACTAAAGCATTGGAATCTACTACAAAATGATATGGCAATTGCCTACATCTCTTGGAAAAGAAAGACTTAAACAGAATTGGCGATCTATTGATCCTAGCCAGATTTGTAGTCTTGAACCCTTCACTCTAGATCATCTTCTTGATCTTCTTGTTCCACATAGTGAGCTTCTCTTGCTTCACAATATGCTTTGTAGGCGGTGATAATTTCTTCACGAGCTCTACAAATGTGTGCCCAATGATCAGACACTCCACATCGAGAACATACATCTCCTTGCTCAAACTCCATTGATTGAGGCGCTTTGAAAGTGTCATTTAGATGGCTCTTAGTGTTGGTGGCGCCACCAACATGGCCAGAGGCGTTGCCTCCCTCTCTCTTTCCACGTTTACCTCTTCGGTTCCGTGTTCGCCTATTTTGGCGGTTGCCTTCCCAAGTAGAGCGATTATATGGACCAGAACGTCCAGAAGTATCCCTAAGATTAGGGTTTCGCTCTTGGCGCCTTCTCTTAGGGGCGTGACTATAATTGGATTCCGGAATATGCTCTATTTCCACGGATCTCGAATTATAGTTCTTCACAAGGATGTTGTCATGCTTTTCAGCGACATTCATAGCTCCAATGAGCTCATGAAACCTTGTGATTCGTCTTGCATTAACATCGATTCGATAGTTCTTAGCAACCATCAATGCAGAGACGGGGAAAGTGGAGAGAGTCTTCTCAATCAACATCGCATGTGTGATCTCTTTACCACAGAATTCCATTAAGGATTTAATGCGAAGTACTTCTGAGTTGTCGTCAAGAATTGACTTGAAATCATAGGAGCGGAGGCTATGCCATCTCACTTCTAGGTAAGGAAGCAAGGAAGGAGTCACGGACGTTGCCAAATCTTTCTTCGAGTGAGACCCACAGCCTTCTGGGGTCTTCTTCATTCATACACTCGTACTGGAGCGAATCATCCATATGACGAGTCATTAGGATGATGGCTTTCGCCTTATTTGCCTCTAAGGCTGCTCTATTTGCTTCCAAAGCTTTGAGCTTGCTCAACAGTTAGCACGTCCTGGCTAGGCTCGAGAATCGTATCCAAGATTCCATCGGCCTTGAGATGCTGGCAGACATCACGAACCCACCTGTGATATCCACAGTCAATTGTTCCCAATGGAGCAAAGTCCAATTTGTTCAGGTTATTCATCCTGAAAGAGAACAAGAAATTAGGGTTAGTTTCGGAGCGAAATAGGCTACCACGAAAACATATAAAATTTCTGAGCGTAATCGCTTTCAAGAAATTAGGAATTTTCGAGCGTAGTCGCTTCCAAGAAATTCGATTCCAAGAGATATTGGATTAGATCGAAACAATGATGTAAGTGGTCGATCATAAATTCTCTACAAACTCTAAGTTTGGAGATCTCAACAAGCTCCAAGCTTGGAGTGAGCACGAACCCCCACAGTTCGGCTTTTGGTCTCCCCTATGAAGAAGAAAGGGGGGTAGAAGAAGGGAGGTTGCAAGTCCCCGAGAGAAAAGAAGAAAAGAATGAAAAACTTCAAAAACAGGAACTTTTAGTAAAGTTTACCTTAAAAAGTGGCAGGAAATTTTGACAGGAAAGTTACTGTAGATGGCCGGAAAACTTTGCCGGAAGTCGTCGGAAAAAGTGGTGGTCGGACGGTGGTCGCCGGTGGCCGGAGCTGAGCTTGTGGTGGCTGCAGACGGAGATGGCAGAACCTTGCAGGGCTTGTGCGGAGCTGCTGCAGGGCTGATGCAGATGCTAGGCGGGGCTATCGGCAGCTGTCGAGGGCGTGCAGGGGATCTGTCGGCAGATGTCGACAGATGATCGGCAGGTGTACGCGGGGGTCAGCATGAGCAGGCACAGGTCTCGGCAGCAGGTGCGCAGGGGCTCGGCAGGTGTATCGGCAAATCTCGGCAGGTCTCGGCAGGACTCGGCAGGAGGCTCGCAGGGGCTGTCGGCAGATCTCGGCAGCTACTCGGCAGATGCAGGCACAGGTCTCGGCAGATGCAGGCACAAGCTTCGGCAGATCTCGGCAGCTGCTCGGCAGATCTCGGCAGCTGCTCGGCAGATGCGCAGGGGCAGGCACAAGGCAGGCACAGGGGCTTTCGGTAGCGAGGCTAACCCGAGCGGTTCAGCCTATTCCGACGGCCGGTTCAGGCGGTTTCCGGCCGGTTCCGGTGGTTCCGCCGCCGGTTCTGGGTTCCTTGAGGCTAGGGCTTCAATATGTGTGGCGGTGGATGTTGGAATTTGAGGGCTACGAAATTAGGGTTTCAGGGTTAGTGCTTCGTGCTGATAACGTGTTGTAGAGAAACTGAAATTGAGAGAAATTCGCTGTGTATTCTCATTGATAATAGGGGCCTCTTTATATAGAGGATTACAATACATAGAATCTCAATCATACAAGGAAAGTAATCGTACATTGAATAGGAATCTAGATCCTTCTATTTTAACTCTATTACCACTAGGTCAAGTAACCTAGAGTTTGGGCCAGACACATAATCGGGATTTCCTTGAACACTTCTTTTTTTTTTTTAATTTTTTTAACCCTACCCCACCTTCCATGATGTTAGTGAGGTTTGAACCTGTGACTTCCACGATATCGGTTATCCTAGATAACCAACAGGCCACAGCTCACTGACCCAAAAAAAAGTCTCTTCTTACCTCTACAAACAGTATGTTTCGATGAGGCAATTCGCAAAATTCTAAGCTGTGCATTGCCTATTATATTACTGCTTGCGCTTTTTACCCAACTCGAAGCAATTAGTAAATATGTGTCTCTCTCCAAGCTAAGGAGTATTATGTTGGACTGGCTTTAGAACACCATGACCACTTTCAGTATGGGTACCTGTACATAAACCATAATTAAGTGATGAAAACTTTGTATCCAAAAACTCAGTTTAATTACAAATTTTGAGAATTGGGAGTAATATCCAGACATCTCAGATAGCAGTATACCAACGTGTTTCTATATTCAATTGATTTAATGAAAAGAAACTGTATTGACTACCAACTGGAGTTTTTTTTGTTTTGTTTTGTGCAGCGTAATTGTATCAATGGTAAAATAGGATTGTGAAATCTTCAAAAATTGAATGAGGTTCAACTATCGATTTTGGAGGTATGAATAGAATGTAAAAAAAGAAGTTTTTATTGATTTTATTGGACGATGGGCGTTGTGGGAAAATTAGCGAGGTTTAGATAGCAAATTGGTTATTTATAAAAGTAAGTTGGAGGTCTATTAAATTGGGAGATCCAAATGCCAACTTTGGAGGTATGAATAGAAGCTCCCTTATGGTAAACTACTAAAATCAAATGAAAAGAATTAGCAAGAATAAAAGAAAAAAAAAATCAAATGAAAAGAATTAGAAAGAATAAAAGAAAAGAGTGGATGCGAAACTCAATTTTAAACCAACAATTATTGCTGATGGTTCAGTTTTCAACTTTTATTCAGTTTAGTTGCTGAAATTTGATTGAAAAAAAAAAAAAAAAAAAAATCAAGTTGTAGTGTTAATTCTCTGGGCTAAAGCACAGATCAAATGCTAGTGATAAAAAAGCCTGACTCTTCCGAAACAGTCAGGTTGATCGATGATGTAAAAGTAAAACTCCTGCCTTCAAAAATGAATGAATTTCCATTTGATCTTAAATAAATAAATAAATAAAAGAAAAAGAAAAAACTTTGATATGCTGAGGTGGCTTATTGGAATTTCGATCAAACACAGTCTCCTTCTACTTACTTTCAACGCAATCGCAACACCCACTTCATCTTCTTCAGCTTTACCTCAAAACTCAAAAATCACACAGAGAAGAGAGAAGAGACAGAAGCTTCTGGAAGATGGGGGCCTCTCCGTCAAAACGAGTCAAGTCGTCCTTTTCCAACTCGCCCGAGTTCAACTCAGCCTGCGACTCGGCCTTCAGCCACTGCCTCTCTCTGACCGAGCACGGCTTCGACGGCGTCTTCCCCTTCCAGCTCGCCACCGCCTCCGACCATCTCTACCAAAACCTCCAGGCCGGGCCCCACCCCCACCCTCTCATCCTCAGGTGGGTCCCTTCTCCCCCGACTCGCCCCCAGGTCGACTCCGCTCTCAGGGCCGTCGTCCCTCGCGAGTCCAAGACGACGACGACACTCGGCCCGGCCCAGTTCAAGCAGTGGGCCGTCGAGCTCTTCGCCGGCGCCGTCGTCGGCAACGCTCGCAAAGCCCTCATGGTTCGGGTCCCCATCGGCGTCGCTGGGATTGCTGGCTTGGGGGCCGCCAGTCGCTCCGGTAAGGACATTGTTGGAACCGCGATTGGGGTGTACGCGCTTGGCGTTGCCACCGCCATTTATCTCGGTTTACAGTAGGTAGGGGGTTTAGGGGTTTTAGAGTTTATGGATGGAAAGTGAATTCAAAAGGAGCAATTCTAGTAATACATGCTTGTTGGACCAGTTATGTATATCCCATTTGTCAATATATATATATATCCAATGTCTCTTGATTCTCTAATATTGGGGTTTTGATCAAGTTGGTTATTCAATTTCTGGGTTTTAATGTAAGTCCTGTGTTTCATGTTGTAACATAAAATTGGGGGACCAGTTAGATTCTGTGCATAGTGTTTCATTGTGAGTTTGGAGTTGGATGTTTGATTTACTAAAGGCTGTCATGCATAGGATTTGAAGAAATAAGATTTCTGGATAGCCATAGGAAAAACACACGAGGAATGAGTCTTGATACCTTTGCTTGGTGATAGGAACTGCATAGCCTCTCCCACGTTCAGAGGTCCTTAGTTTCTTTTTTCATGAATTGCGTGTCAAATCTTACTACTGATGAAGTACATAGAGCTATTGTCATATTTCATTTATCAGATTGGTAAACATTCCAAACACGGTTTAAAAAGTTGGGTTGCTTGTAGGGGTGCATTCTCACAGTATCTTGATAGATTAGAAACTTAGTAATGTCAGCATAGGTTCTCTCTTTTCTTACCAAGTTAATATACCTTATGCCGATGAAATTCAAAATGCATATTACTAGTATTTAATCGTTTCTTTCCTTCCTTAAGTAGTTAAAATATCTTTACTGTGAATTGTGATCTATTGATATGTGAAGATGGATTTGGAGTAGGTGTTTTGAAGCACCAATATATTGAGACTGCTGTTCTGTGATGTATACTTGATGTCAATGGGAAGTTGGCTGCTGTTGTTCCTACTGCAGAAGTTTCGTGAGATTGATGACACAAAAATTCCTAGGAATGGTACGTTTGATTATTGTTCATTTGCATTTCACCATTATACAATTGCAAAGTATTTTAACAGCTAAAAAGTGTAGTTAGTGGCAGAGCCAAGAATCTTTACATTGTGTGAGTGAGTGTGTGTGTGGTGGTGTTGGGGGGGGGGGGGGGGGGGAGCAAATCATGATATTGGATTAGCCTCTCAGGCATTTGATTGAACAAATTTTGCCTCATCCTTGAAGGTAAAAATCAATAGAGTTGGGAAAAAACGCAACACATAGTGGTGGTAAATCACAGGACCAGTGAAAATTTATTATTTGGTGTCTTCAACAAGTATAGCTTCATTCTTGAACTCCACCAACCCGTTTCCTGAACTTCTTGGAAGTCTCTTTACTGCTACCTCTTGCGTGTCAAGTAGTTTTATCTGCATTTAAGATTCAGGGTCAATACCAAATCTCCTAAGAAGTAATAATGAATGGGTTCGAATATAACTGATTAACTTACAAGTATTGGCATGATGTATACAGTAATTGTGCATGCCACACACACACTTATATAAATAGATTTTCACCCCTGTAAAAGTTATTTGTACTGCACTCCTCCTACTAAAATCATAGCCATATCCACCACGTGTGTACTGCATTGACAAATAGGTTTCATTAATTGGTCAAACCAATTATAACAGTTTTTTCCTTCTTGTTCTGTTAATCTCATCTTCAAAAGTAATGCATTCCCATACAAGTTAAGTTCTGCTTATTTATGTTATCATAAGTTCATGTACCAAGTTTAATCGGAAAGAATAGGCAAAGCCAGATTGTACTAACTCTACTCATTTATAAATTCCAATCCAGATTTACTCTACTTTACTTTATCTTGAGGTATGGGATTTGAACTTTGGACTTTATAAAACATTTGGATGGGAAATACCAGAATATGTTGTTTACAATGTTGAGGGATTGGCTTGGAGTCTTGGACATAGAAGGACTACATGAGCCTAAAGTTTTTAATATTATTACATTCTTAGATTCTGCAATCCTTGTCTAATACTTGGCATAGATGTATCCCTTCTCTTTATTCCTGATAGTTCTAATTAATTTAGCAAGAGGAAGTTTTGGTATGACAGGATGCTGCAATGTCCTAGAACTATCAAGGGGAATCATACAAAATAATCCACCATCTGCAATTTCAAGATGAAAAGGTCCATCATGTACATTAGATTTGAAGATTAGGCAAACTAGTAGTTACCGTAAAATGTTAACACAGCTCGAGTAGAATCATGCATTTCTGAATGTTGCATTGCCCTTCCAATGTGGTTGTGTGGCAATCCAAGAACTTAATCCTCCTTGGTTACTGTTTCTGAAAGGAAATAGTCCTCCTCTCTCGTTTTCTGTGCGTATATATTAAGCATTTTTCAGGATTATAATCAATTCACGAAATAAAATCTAATTGTGGTTGTATTTATTTTTAATTATTCCTAACAATTCTCGTTATTTCCTTTGAGCATTTAGGGTACTTTTTTTTTTTTTTTTGCTGTATGCAGATTCATGAATAGATAGTATTAGAATAAGGGTTACTAGAGCAGCTCACGTTATTTGCTTTTTTATTAGATTGCAAGTATCGTTTAAGAAGATTTTGAAATATAAGCTCTTTCGTACTTCCTTGCGAGTAAGGTTCAGGAATTAGAATAAGGGGTTCTAATGCAAGCTAGAGCAGCTCTCAAATATTTCTCTGTAATCTCTTATGTTAAGTCCGTTGAGAACCTCCTCAAGTAAATTCTGTGCGCGTTTGAAGTTTGATCAGAAAGTCATTCTTGAATCCTAAATCCTGACTCCAAAATCTTAGCTGATTAAATAGCTAGAAGATCAGAATAATTGTCACAATACTGTAGAAGAAGAAGAAGAAGAATAGTAAGGGTCGTCTAACAGAGCAAGACCTGACAACACTGGATGTAACAGAGTTGCATTCACTCTCCCCTGAAGTAATATCTTGTCAGGCAGCTAGCAATATTGGCTCTATAGGTCATGTGGCTCATGGTAAGTCAACAGTAGTCAAACTTTCAGGTGTTCAGACAGTTTGATTCAAAAAGAAGCTGCCGGTCATTTCTGTGACCAATGAGGTAGCATGATGAAACTGCAGAGAAACGTTTCTTTCGTAGATTGCCTGACCCACGATGCGCTGATGGCAGCTATGCGCAATGGTGTCTCCATTATGGATGGAGCATTGCTTCTCGTAGCAGCTAATGAAGAACTGCCCCCAGCACAAACCAAAGAGCATTTGGCTACTCTTGCAATTATGCGTCTTAAAGACATTATTTTCCTCCAAAAGAAAGTAGATCTTGAAGTTCAAGATGAGGATCGGGCCATTGAGCAACAACAAAAAAAATGGAGGAGGAGTTCAACGAATCAGCCAACTGCTCAACCTGAGCACAACATGGATGTAGTTGATGAGCACATCGTCAAAAATATCCCAGTACCACAAAGGGACTTGGCCTCACCTCCTTATATTACAATTATTCATTCTTTTGACGTCAACAAATCTGGGTATGAGATTGATCGCTTGAGAGGCGGTGTGGTGGGTGGAACCAGGGTCACGGGTGTTGTGAAACTGAACCACTTGATTGAGGTTTGCCCGGGGAAGGTTGAAAAGGATGAGAACGACAACTTCAGATGCACGCCATTATATTCTAGACTGGTTTTCTTGTTTTGCTAAGGAAAGTGAGCTGCAGCTTGCTGTCCCTGGAGGTCTCATTGGAGTCAGTACAACGATGAATCCCAGGAATGAGATTGGTCAGACAGGTTCTTGGTGATGTGGAGTCACTTCCTGATGTATCTGTACAACTTGAAGTGAACTTCTTCATCTTTAAAAAGGTGTTGGGGATGGGAAATCAAGCAGGGATCAGAAGGGTCAGCAGGAATGAGATTCTTTAGGATCCAAGGGTACTGGTGCTACGGTTGCTGCTGTGTGAAATAATGTGGTGACTTTACAACTCACAAAGCCGGTTTGCACTGTAGTGGCCATCAGTCAAAGGATCGACAAGCAGTGGCGTCTTATTGATCCAGGATGATGTTTGGATCTGTATTCTTTTTGCTGCGCCTAAGCTTTTTGGTTTCATGTGTAGAGAAGCAGTAAATTTTACTTTCTGCATGCTTGCTACACCATTTGGTTTTATTCTGTTGTTGGTTCTTTTAAAGATCAAAGCTCAATCAACAAATTCAAGTTGATTGGTACCCACTGTATACATGGGATAAGATATAATGGTCATAACCAATGGGCAAAACTGTTAGAAGACGTCTCTGCTTTCCTTCAAAAGGAGATGTCTCCTTTCTTCCCTCAAACTCAAGAATAGAATTGTTAGGAGTCTCTCCTAATTAAAACTTAGTCCTTAATTTCTTTCTTCTCCTCAAATTATTAAAGTATCTTACTGTGAATTACGCTTCATCATGTGATGATGGTTTTGGTCCTTTTGGAGTAGGTACTTCGAAGCACCAAATGTTGAGACTGCTGCTGTTGGTTGCAGCAACTGTTGCAGTGCAAGCTATGTGAGTTCAATTTCAATACAGTAAGTTGTTTCTCAGAACCTTTATTGCATCATATGACAAAATTTTGAACACCTGATCTATGTATCGATTATTGCTCATTCCCATATCACCATTTATCAATTATCTCTGTAACATGAATTCATATATTGTACAGTAATTACTAATGCATTTATCTTGCTTCCATTACTGATATAGTTACATCATTTGTGGAACAAATTTCGGACTCCTTTCCTGATGCCTTTATAGACTCTTTCTCAACTGTATTTATAAAAAATGCTGGTTGTTTTGGAGGAGGTAATAGAATGCTTTGATTTAAAAGCATGGAAACAACATCCGGCATTGTTGGCCTGTCTGCTGCATGGTCTTGTACACACAAAAGACCCACATGAATGCATCTTAGAACTTCAGTAATGGGGCATGATTCACCTAATCCTGGGTCTGCTAGCTCAGATCCTCTATCTTCATTCCAAAGCTGCCATGCCTAAAAGAAGTAGGTTAGATGTCTTATTAGGTCAAATGCGTGCGATGCCTAAACCCTATTCTTGATACAGAT